>NC_036840.1:30930815-30985815 GCF_002910315.2 Salvelinus sp. IW2-2015
TCCTCAGTAAGAGCATTGAAGATGGTCGTGGCTGGATCTTCCAGCATGACAACGACCCGAAACACACAGCCAGGGCAACTAAGGAGTGGCTCCGTAAGAAGCATCTCAAGGTCCTGGAGTGGAATAGCCAGTCTCCAGACCTGAACCCAATAGAAAATCTTTGGAGGGAGCTGAAAGTCCGTATTGCCCAGCGACAGCCCCGAAATCTGAAGGATCTGGAGAAGGCTGTAGGGAGATGGCCAAAATCCCTGCTGCAGTGTGTGCAAACATGGTCAAGAACTACAGGAAACGTATGATCTCTGTAATTGCAAACAAAGGTTCCTGTACCAAATATTAAGTTCTGCTTTTCTGATGTATCAAATACTTATGTCATGCAATAAAATGCAAATTAATTACTTAAAAATCATACAATGTGATTTTCTGGATTTTTGTTTTAGATTTCCGTCTCTCACAGTTGAAGTGTACCTATGATAAAAAATTTGACCTCTACATGCTTTGTAAGTAGGAAAACCTGCAAAATCGGCAGTGTATCAAATACTTGTTCTCCCCACTGTATGTATGTATGTATGTATGTATATACACACACACTGCTCAAAAAATAAAGGGAACACTTAAACAACACAATGTAACTCCAAGTCAACACACTTCTGTGAAATCAAACTGTCCACTTAGGAAGCAACACTGATTGACAATAAATTTCACATGCTGTTGTGCAAATGGTATAGACAAAAGTGGGAAATTATAGGCAATTAGCAAGACACCCCCAATAAAGGGGTGATTCTGCAGGTAGTGACCACAGACCACTTCTCAGTTCCTATGCTTCCTGGCTGATGTTTTGGTCACTTTTGAATGCTGGCGGTGTTTTCACTCTAGTGGTAGCATGAGACGGAGTCTACAACCCACACAAGTGGCTCAGGTAGTGCAGCTCATCCAGGATGGCACATCAATGCGAGCAAAATGACCTCCAGCAGGCCACAAATGTGCATGTGTCTGCTCAAACGGTCAGAAACAGACTCCATGAGGGTGGTATGAGGGCCCGACGTCCACATGTGGGGGTTGTGCTTACAGCCCAACACCGTGCAGGATGTTTGGCATTTGCCAGAGAACACCAAGATTGGCAAATTCGCCACTGGCGCCCTGTGCTCTTCACAGATGAAAGCAGGTTCACACTGAGCACATGTGACAGACGTGACAGAGTCTGGAGACGCCATGGAGAACGTTCTGCTGCCTGCAACATCCTCCAGCATGACCGGTTTGGCGTGGGTCAGTCATGGTGTGGGGTGGCATTTCTTTGTGAGGCCGCACAGCCCTCCATGTGCTCGCCAGAGGTAGCCTGACTGCCATTAGGTACCGAGATGAGATCCTCAGACCCCTTGTGAGACCATATGCTGACACATGCACATTTGGGCCTGCTGGAGGTCATTTTGCAGGGCTCTGGCAGTGTTCCCTCTTGCACAAAGGCGGAGGTAGCGGTCCTGCTGCTGGGTTGTTGCCCTCCTACGGCCTCCTCCACGTCTCCTGATGTACTGGCCTGGCTGCTGGTAGCGCCTCCATGCTCTGGACACTATGCTGACAGACACAGCAAACCTTCTTGCCACAGCTCGCATTGATGTGCCATCCTGGATGAGCTGCACTACCTGAGCCACTTGTGTGGGTTGTAGACTCCGTCTCATGCTACCACTAGAGTGAAAGGAAAGCACCGCCAGCATTCAAAAGTGACCAAAACATCAGCCAAGAAGCATAGGAACTGAGAAGTGGTCTGTGGTCACCACCTGCAGAACCACTCCTTTATTGGGGGTGTCTGCTAATTGCCTATAATTTCCACCTTTTGTCTATTCCATTTGCACAACAGCATGTGAAATTTATTGTCAATCAGTGTTGCTTCCTAAGTGGACAGTTTGATTTCACAGAAGTATGATTGACTTGGAGTTACATTGTGCTGTTAAAGTGTTCCCTTTATTTTTTTGAGCAGTGTATATATATATATTTTTTTTTTAACCATCTGCTTATCCATGCATGAATCGGTTATTCAATGCGTTTCTATGGGCTAATAGCAGTAAGGCCAAATTCAATGTTTCATCAAATAATTATATATATTTTTTTTTTTGATACCTTAAGGGGTCAAATCAAATATAAATGATCCTTGGTATGACCATCTTAAAACAATTCCATATGTTAGCTTAGTAGACCCCTGAACACCCGGCTTAGAATCTGGAGGGTTAACATCCATTAACACTTGAAAGTTATTTGTCTCGTAATACCCCTTCAGAAAGTCATTACCACTAGTAAAACACAGGCATAGTCACACACACATTCACCCTCACTCCCAATATCCTGACAAACTTGAACATTTAAATTTGACTACAAATTGAACCATAAATCTAGGTTACCACAATCTCCAAAGCCATACTCCCCTAAACGAATCAGAATGTTCTACGCTGCAGACAAAGACAATATGGCCATCAATATCAAAGCCAGACAAGATCACATTCGGGAACCCACAGCAAAAGGAGGAAAGGAACGCAACATCTAAGACATGTTTAGCCTGAGGAGATCATGTATGGGTTACTCCAGTCACTTGACTTATGTGGTATGTGCACACACACACACACGCCACAAAATAATGATGGGGAAACGCAAAGAGAGGATGTGGAACGTTAAGGCTTCATGCTACAACTTCAGGGGCTCAGGAGAGGCCCAAGGGTCCAACATACTGACCCAATCATTAAGCTAAGCCACCACTATGGAGGGAATAGGGACAGGTGTGTGTGTGCGCTTAGTTTATTTAATCTGGTTATCGGAGAGCTTCTTTTACAGAATAATAACAAAGAGCCTGAAAAGAGCCCTTCACTGTCAGTCTGTTTCCACAGAAAGATCCATTAACGCTTCTGTCAACTCCCCCATTCCGCCCGCGTAATCCCGAGGCCTTTTATCTACTTCCCCAGAGTCAGATGAACTCATGGATACAATTTTTATGCCTCTGCGTGCAGTTTGAAGCAAGTTGCTAACTAGCTCTAGCGCAATTGCAAACTGGCGTGAGCATAATGTCTGGAAGTCTATGGGTATCTGCTTTCAGATAGCATTCTGACTGGAAGTCTATGGGTATCTGCTTTCAGATAGCATTCTGACTGGAAGTCTATGGGTAACGCTAGTTAGAGGTGGTTTCACAAGCCAATTCTAACTTCCTACATACTAGGCAGACATAATAAATGGTATCCAAAAGTTCATCTGATTCTGAGGAAGGGCCTCATTGGCAAAATCCCAAAGTATCCCTTTTAGGTGACACTATTCATTAAATATTACCTGCACATCTTATGAGGCATCTCAAAACACAATAAAATTGCATAGACCCATTATTGCACCAATTCAAATTTACCCCTACCTATATATACATAGCTACCTCATACCCCTGCATATTGACTCGGTACTGGTACTCTGTATATAGCCATGTTATTTTTACTTGTTATTGTTATTCTTTGTATATTTTTTCTCATCTTTAACTCTGAATTGTTGGAAAATGACCGTTAAATAATCATGTCACTGTTAGTCAAAACCTGTTTTTTTACAAAGCATATGACAAAATTGATTTGATTAAATGGCACCAAATAGAGTGCAAGTGCCAAATAGAGTGCCATTGGAGCGCAATACAAAAATAGCCCATTCTCGGTTCCAGTCCAGACCCAACTTCGAGGTTGGTGAGCTCCACCGAGACGACAGCGATGCCATTCGCAGCGGCCGTCGCCACGGCAACACCTGAACGCCAGGACCCAACTGCCGGCGATAATGAAGCGGCACTGTGACTTCACAGACTGTTGCATCATTCATTTTAATGTGTTGAGAAGAAGCAGCTTCCCCTCCTGGACTGAAACTGAAAATCAGTGCAGCTGTGTGGGAACGTGAGAGGAGAGCTACAGCAACGTCTCCAGTTCGCTTCCTAAGCACCACATCATGGCCAGGGGAGAAAAAAGTGATGTGAGCTAGAACCGTCCAAACAAGTAGAAAATGAAAGGCTGGTTAAGCAAAAAATAGGAACAGAAGATAAGATTTAAGATTCGGAACAACGCACCGAGAGCCCGTTTTGACCAATACCTTGTTGACGTCTCTGCCAGTGTGAAACATCAGTTCACTGGAATCGTTTCACAGGGAAATAGATTTAGAGAGTGACACAAATGTGACCCGCTCAGCTCCCTAAAAATCAATAAATCAAACTTCCCATAGAGCCAACAGTCATGATATATTACCATCAGGCCTTAAAACTGTCACTGAGGTTTTGAATTACGATTATGACTGAGGAGTAATGGGAAAAGGCCAGCTATTCCCCACTGGCTTTGAAGCAGGTGAGAGCACCCTTACAGCAAACACTGCATATGAGTAAGTGCTCATTTCAGAACCTGAAATGACAGGCAAAATGGCCAGTGAATGAAATTAATCCCTCGTCATTCTGAATATCGGTGAATATGAATATCATGAATATGCCTACATGACACACTGACTTATCATTCTTTATGCAAAAATAGACTACTTTACCATGATACAAATACATTTTGTTCAGAGAAGTATACAATGACAGAATCAAGTCATGTATGCTTTGACAGGTGGAGCCCAATGTAAAAATGGCCGACCAAACCATGTTCCAGTCCATTTATTTTGGGATGGGGTCGGTCTTACACTCCTTCTCACAGCACTAAATATCAGGTTTCCAAGGCTACACAGCATGGCAGCCAATCATAGCCATTTTCTTCAGGTCCGTTTAAATGTCTTGCTGGCCATAAAACTCCAAATTGGAAGCTTTAACCGAGAGAGCAGCACAGTGGAGAATGGGGACAGTAACTGACCACTCCTGTTGTGACAAATGTTAGCCATTTTATTTTTCTTCCTAATTCACATATAGCCTGCCTTACTCTACATTTATGCCACATTTTTCACATTTAGGATGGTTAAAAAGTATAACCATCCACAATACATTTTTCAAAGCAAGGTGAGTGAAAAGATTCCCTTTCAAGTGAGGAGAAGGCACCGGTGTAATCCACAACAGCTGCAAGACGGACTATATTAAAACAGTATAGCCAGCGTTTAGCCGCCTCACAAGAAAAGAGGGAAGTGAGAAAGAAAGAGGGAAGAAAGAGAGAAAGTGGAAGAGTGACCTAATGCTGAGCTGCACATTCTTGACCTAATGCCGAGCTGCACCTCCTTGGAAGGAGTGTCTGTGCGTCTCTGCAGGAGTAGGGGCAGGCAGCTGCGCCCTTATGAGACCACTCTGCGAGACTGTTAGTATTAAAACTGTCAAACACATGCTTGTCTATGTTACAAGGTTTCCCCTCAATTTCTTTGGCTTCGCCCGTCAGGGGCCCAATGTTGATCAAAGGTACCGGAGGGGTAGGGGTGGGGGGCTTCAGCTGGGCTGAAGACGGCTTGTGGACGTCTCTTGTACCCAACAGAGAGAGGGTGCCGATGCCACACGGCTCCTGAAGAGTCTTCAAGCTCGATTCATTCAATTCTACATATGCTAAATGTATCCTGTCATAACATAAGAGTATCTATCTACTGTTGTCAAATGTAGGTGTACTATCCAAACACAGGTAAACTCCCCTAACAGGTAGATACCAAGTTTCAGAACAAGACCTGTGATACGGTAGTTTGCTAACCATGATACAGAATGAACTTGCCAAGGCAGGTTTCAGCCTAAAAGGAGAGTGCCAATTGGTCAAATTCAGTGATAAGCTACATCATCCTTGCAAACAAAATCCAAATGTGCTTTCATTTTCAAACGAGTTTAAGCAAGGCTGGAAGAATTTAAAACCATGGCCTAGCCTGAAAACTCTGAGCTTGCCTTAAAAAAATGTAACGAATGTCACTGTAGGCAACACCACGTTTTGATAAGTGAGACAGCACTTGTGCCGACAAGAGGGTAACAATGAACCACTATACCCAATGATGGAAACACTGCTCATTTCCCAAAAACTGCCTCAAAAGAAATAGGTCACTCATTACCCATGCACCCAAATGTATTGTGTCTATGTTTTATACAAAACCCTTCCAAAGAAATAAGGAAGTACTTAGGCTGGCAATTTGCCACCATGTGAAAACACACAGAAGTACCAGAATACCATTCACCTCCTTGGGACTGGGCTAGGATCTCATGGCATGTGTCATCAGGTGATTTACACGAGGTTAAGCATCTTTCTGATGGGTTTTTGGGACATTTTCTCCAGGCCCAGCACAACATTTATCAAGAAGGGGTGTGGGGGGGTACTCTCACTGTGCTCACCTCGTCATCAAAGGTCCTTCTTCAGAACATACATCTCACGCAGTGCCGTTTCCATATCAGGAACGCGTTTAGCTTGAAGTTCACACACACACACCGGTAGAAATAAAACGCCTCATCTGTTCTCATGAGCTTTGAAATGCATCTATTCCTATGCCATAAAATCAGAGTACTGGATGATAATAAGTACTTTCGCTAACCAAACTCTCCTCTCCAGTCAGGTGTTCAGACTAGGGAAGAGATCGGTTGCATACGCCTCAAGAATTCACTGCATGCATTGAAGCATGCAAGCAGCAGCACTTTGGAGCATCAAGTACAAGCAACACTTTGTATACTAGCCCTTGCCTTGACCCCCTCTCCTCTATTTACACACTATAGATTTATGCCCGTTGAAATGGGAAAAATAGGGTTTCTTTTCAACACGCATGTAAATGGCCAGACTTTCCAGTTTATTGACAGAACACTGATTTGCTAAATGACTTAGCAGGAAACTGATGGTCAAGGTGGATTCGTAACCAAATACATCATATGAAGTACATCTATTTCACTTGCCACCATGTTCAAATGAAGCTCTGTAGCTCAGCTATTACAGATGAAACAGTACGTGACATTGGTGTTATGACAAAATAACTAAACATTTACCAGCAACTGTTTATTTTTGTATTCAAAAGTCCAGTAGCAAGACAACTTACAATTAGATCGTTTTTTCAGTATTCTCGCAGTGAAAGAAACAAAGCTTCTCTCTTTTAACTGATTTCAACCTCGTTCCTTGGCACTAGTCTAACAAGCTGTTGTCTCTACACCACAAAGAGCAGACTCAAAAGCAGCCTTTGGTGGTTGTGTGTGTGTGGAGGGGGGGGGGGGGGGGGGGGGTTGGCAGAGAGGGGTTTGTACAGTCAACCATGTACGACAGACTGTAGCCTACCTGCACCAGTGAACAGAGACCAAGCATAAGAAGCACCAGCAAAACAACCTTATGGTGGTGGCTGGCTGGTTCTATGGTTGTCTTGTGTTCAAATCTACCAGCCTTTTAATGAATATTGTAATAGGCTATGTCATTCATCCAATCACACTGTGACAATTCCTGTGACATTTTTGAATTTTAGAAACAGGAGTGAAAATCAGATCACTTTGCTTCTATAGGGTATTGGTAACATCATGAAAGCACACAGGGGCCAGCTGTCAATGGAACACGTCAGACACTTACAGGGGATACTGGTAAACATCACAATGACACCATGTTGTGAACTGTAAAACTCCCTGGATAACATAACAGGTATGTGATGTGTAGCCTTTGAGAGGGCTATCTAGTCCAACTGCCCATGCAACAACATCACTGTGTGACACTAGAAGTCGTTGGCAGGTTGTTTAACAGCCTACAAAAATGGACAATCAAGTCACTAATATTTATACTATATAGGGGTGAAAGCATAAAAGTATAAGAGTTTTAACAAAGAATAGTCTACTCAAAATACTTTATTTATATAGTAAAAGACAGTGGTTCTCCTGCACCCAGTAGGCTATGAACTCATTGCTTTTAGACCCATTTTGTACATTGCATAATGCATATTTTTCTTGATGCAATGACTATTCTTCAGACTGTTGAGAGTAATGAATGAATGGTGGTTGAATGAATAACAGCATGATCTTACAACTGTTCCCAATAAACTGCAAATGTTCCCTGGTAATCCGAGTCGCATGTAATTAATATGACAGGGTCTCTCCAAGGCATCGACTTTGGCACATTTCCCTGCATTATTCACACCAAACAACACTCAAACACACCAGCAGGAAAGGAGGTAAAAATACCAAACCAACAAATAGTATAATTGATCCCTACCAGCCATGCCAGAAGCTTAAACAACCACTATGCTCTCCACTGTTTGAACAAGCCCTCTTATGTTTACCATTACCAAATGCTGGGTAGTAGTCACATTTAGCCTTTCTAGTTATTACTGCCACACCTAGCAACGTTGTTACAGTTTGTAGTTTACGCTCACCATTTTTTTAATAAAACGTGTGGGGTGGAATTAGTAACCTATTCTACTAAAACTGGTTTACAAAAGAAAACAATAATGCTTTAATCTAAACTCTCGGGTTATGTTTTAATTGTAGAGATACACATATGGGGAACTCTATCCTATGACGATCAAAGATGTTTACAGTATAAATTATCCAATAGCGCATCTAATTAATTGTGCATGCGCTACAGGTGGGCATGTTCAAATGAATTAAGCAAGTTTTTTTTTGGGGGGGGGGGGGTCCATTTACAAACTTTGCAAAGTGAAGGCTATAACAAAAACAAAGTATTTTCAATGAACCGCCAAGGATGGTCGCGCACACAAATCAATAGGCTTAATTTGTCCGGAGTGGTAGGCTATTGCTATAAGCTTTGCTTTACAAATCAAGCAGTCTATTATTTTACGACAGTAAAACTCAAAAAGCAGGGTAAATGATATGCCTACCTCGTTTTGGTCTTGGGAAGCTTTCGTGCAGGTGAAAAACGACTTTTTCCACAAAGTGCTGAATGTTGCTGTGCTCTGGTCCTCGGACAAACACCATCCAGTCGTGCGTAAAGCCTTCCACGGTGGGTTTCTTTCTGACCTGGGCACGATGTCCGAGTTCTAGTTTCACCTGAACAGCACCCTAGAACATCCAAAATCATATCACATATTGTTGCCAATCGGAGGCTGGTATCATTGCATGTTGTACAACCTACCTAAATCTATCCACGAGTAAAACCATACATTGTCTCAATAGACACCCGTGTCAGCCTCAATGCGTGGAATAAATTAAATAAAACAATCACACGTTAACATGTTTCGATTTGATAGGTCTACTCAATCACTTGCACTCTATCCTGCTTTGCATTTCAGCAAAGAAAGCAAGGTGTCTATAGCCTCCCCTACACTATAAAGACATTTATGTTCATGAAGTAGCCTAGGCTACAAATGGCAAATAATGTTGAACGCCGAAAAACTATTACAAGGAGACTGTAATTTGCCAGGGTATACTTTTTTTCATGATTTTACTATCCAAGCATCACTTTTGCAAACATACTTTATACGTGAGATATGCAACATTCTAGACGCGCTTCGCTGCTCAACTAACGTTAGTTCTACTGTACTTGAATATCAATATAAATATGGCTGGAAATCTTCGGCTCAGACGCACCGGGCAATACCGCCTTCTTCGAGCAAAGAAAACAATACGTTGGAACACACCCTGCCTAAGCATGGTCGCGAGCAGTGTACTCACCGACGTGGCCATTCTTGAGGCCGCGTGCAACCGCTATTTCATCGAGAATTTGTTCTAAATGAGAAGATATAGGAGTGCAAATGGCTGATGGCGGACATGGTCTCTCCTAATTGAACTCAACCCCCGAGTTTCAGACTGAGGAGCAAAGTAAGACGCATGCGCTGTTTTGTGCACTGACAAGAGACAGACAGAGCAGAGGGAAGAGAACCAATGAGACAACGCACACGCGCAGAGAACCAATGCATGGACTCGAGTAAAACCACCTCACAACTTCCCCACATAGGCAAGAGATTATTACCCCATGCCTTCAAACCATTGATGACTAGACCCAGCTCCCAGCATGAACAGTCAACATACATTTACTTGCACTCTCGCAACAGTGTTGAGTGGAGCACTCAATACTGTAACATTATCCAATATATCCAACATGATAAACAGTCTGCTATTAGATGTTTGTTTTTTTTAAGTATCAATTAGCCTACAACTGGATGTCAATATATTCAAACATTTCCCCAAATAGTAATTGAATCAACATAATCATTCATACACCATTCTTATCAAATCGAACAACATATTATGAGCCCCAAAATAGATAACTATTCATGTTTTATTCAAGCATCCCCTCCCATAATGCCCATTTCATCATCTCCACCCATAATGTGACAACCAAGTAAATAAACACCTTGATTTTGAACTATACTCCAAATAGCCCACAAATTCTGATCATACCTATGATCTGAATGAGTTAACTACAATTTCTGACTGAGAAATCAATGAATGCAAGGTGTCAGTTTCCACTTTCTTTCAATAGGTGTGTGCTCTTCAGTTGTGCCAGCAGCAAAATAAGAAGTGTTGGATTTGACAACTAGCCAACTGTTCATCATTCCCTACTGAAAAACGATTGTTTTTACTGTCATTGCTGTGGCAACTTGATGTTGCTTCTGCATGAACACATTGATTATTGTTAAAGAGGTAATAATTACTTTATTGAGGATCAGATCAGGTGGTGCCCTAATCTGAAAACTCTTAATTTCACTAGAATGGAGGCGAGGACAAAAAGGTGACCAATTGCAGGGGGCAGAGGTCATGGTGCCAAACCAAAGCTCCATGAATTAGCATCGACTCCTCATTGGTCCGTCGTTACAGGAAGTCCAGAGAAAAGCCAAACCTAACCAAGCCATCTTTGGCCATACTGACTTTACAATATACCTATCCAAATCACATTAAATCAAGTGAAGTAAAATATTTGATGGAATATTTTAAGTATACTATTGGACTAAAAACAGATCTGGCTAATTAATCTATATGGGCCAAATAATGATGATCCACACTTTTTTGAAAATATATATAATAATAATCCATTGAGTTCACAAGCAACGAAATAATCTATTAATATGGTGGGAGATTATAATACGGTTTTAAGTACCTCAATGGATCGTAAAGGAAATCATTCTACAAACTATCACCCTCAAGCACATAAGGACATCACAAAGATCATGGATACATTACAACTAGTGGATATATAGAGGTTGAAAAACCCTGACCTAGTGAGATATGCATGGAGGCTTCATCAAGCTAGCCATCTTGATTACTTCCTAGTTTCATTCTTGCTGGCATCAAAAGTAAAAAAGTATTGATAGGAAACCGAATGTGATCGAACCACCATCTAATTGGCCTCCATATAACTCTTACAGAATTTCCACGTGGACGGGACTATTGGAAATTTAATCAAAGCCTATTGGATGACAATTTGTTCTTGACTAAGAAAAAAATTATGAATAATTGACTTTTTCTTTGTAGAACATACAGTTGAAGTCAGAAGTTTACATACACCTTAGCCAAATACATTTAAACTCAGTTTTTCACAAATCCTGACATTTAATCCTAGTAAAAATGCATTGTTTGTCAGTTAGGATCATTGTCATTGTCAGTTAGGATCACCACTTTATTTTAAGAATGTGAAATGTCAGAAAGTAGTAGAGAGAATGATTTATTTCAGCTTTTATTTCTTTCATCACATTCCCAGTGGGTCAGAAGTTTACATACACTCAATTAGTATTTGGTAGCATTGCCTTTAAATTGTTTAACTTGGGTCAAACATTCCGGGTAGACTTTCACAAGCTTCCCACAATAAATTTGGTGAATTTTGGCCCATTCCTCCTGACAGAGCTGGTGTAACTATGTCAGGTTTGTAGGCCTCCTTTTTCGCACACGCTTTTTCAGCTCTGCCCACACATTTTCTATGCGATTGAGGTCAAGGCTTTGTGATGGCCACTCCAATACCTTGACTTTGTTGTCCTTAAGCCATTTTGCAACAACTTTGGAAGTATGCTTGGGGTCATTGTCCATTTGGAAGACCAATTTGCGACCAAGCTTTAACTTCCTGACTGATGCCTTGAGATGTTGCTTCAATGTATCCACATAATTTTCCTGCCTCATGATGCCATCTATTTTGTGAAATGCACCAGTCCCTCCTGCAGAAAAGCACCCCCACAACATGATGCTGCCACCCCCGTGCTTCACGGTTGGGATGGTGTTCTTCGGCTTGCAAGCCTCCTCCTTTTTCCTCCAAACATAACGATGGTCATTATGGACAAAAAGTTTAATTTTTGTTTCATCAGACCAGAGGACATTTCTCCAAAAAGTACGATCTTTGTCTCCATGTGCAGTACGATCTTTCTCCCCATTTGCAGTTGCTAACTGTAGTCTGGCTTTTTATGGCGGTTTTGGAGCAGTGGCTTCTTCCTTGCTGAGCGGCCTTTCAGGTTATGTCGATATTGGGACTCGTTTTACTGTGGATATAGATACTTTTGTACTTGTTTCCTCCAGCATCTTCACAAGGTCCTTTGCTGTTGTTCTGGGATTGATTTGCACTTGTCGCACCAAAGTACGTTCATCTCTATGAGACAGAACGCGTCTCCTTCCTGAGCGGTATGACGGCTGCGTGGTCCCATGGTGTTTATACTTGCGTACTATTGTTTGTACAGATGAACGTGGTACCTTCAGGCGTTTGGAAATTGCTCCCAAGGATGAACCAGACTTGTGGAGGTCTACAAATATTTTTCAGAGGTCTTGGCTGATTTATTTTGATTTTCCCATGATGTCAAGCAAAGAGGCACTGAGTTTGAAGGTAGGCCTTGAAATACATCCACAGGTATACCTCCACTTGACTCAAATAATGTCAATTAGCCTCTCAGAAGCTTCTAAAGCCATGACATCATCTGGAATTTTGCAAGCTGTTTGAAGGCACAGTCAACTTGGCGTATGTAAACTTCTGACCCACTGGAATTGTGATACGGTGAATTATAAGTGAAATAATCTGTCTGTTAACAATTGTTGGAAAAATTACTTGTGTCATGCACAAAGTAGATGTCCTAACCGACTTGCCAAAACTATAGTTTGTTAACCAGAAATTTGTGGAGTGGTTGAAAAACGAGTTTTAATGACTCCAACCTAAGTGTATGTAAACTTCTGACTTCAACTGTAGGTACAGAAGTTCCCCTTATTGCATGGGACACTTTCAAATGTACTTTTAGAGGCCATTCAATACAATACAATACTCATCATTAAAACAGAAGCAGATTAGATCAAAATAGATTAGAATAATAAAGGAAATAGAGGAAGTAACAGCGCAGGTAGATGGTAATGGAAACTGTACCATAGAGGCACACAATAGGTTAGAGGAAAAACAAAAAGAATTGGAGTTACTTATTCAAGAACGATTGAGTGTAATGTATTACAAAAATAAAGCGACTTGGATGGAAAAATGTACAAAAATGTTCTAGAATCTTCAACATAGGAATTATACCAAAAATAATTTACAGAGACTTGTTTCAAATGATGGAGTTATCCATGATTCACCAAATTATATTTTGAAAGAGGAAGCAAAATATTTTAAGCATATGTTTTCTTTTCAGTCTCCTCCATTTCCACTGAATGATTTATTTCATAATAATGATAATAATGTAAAATAAACAAATTTACAGAAAGACCTGTGTGAAGGCCAACTTACCAAATAGGAACTCTTTGAGGCAATAAAATATTTTCAGTCTGGAAAAACACCAGGGCTTGATGGTATACCAGTAGAGGTATATGTGACCTTTTTTGATGTGCTCAAAGATCCATTATTAGCATGTTTTAATTACTCTTATACAAATGGTAGACTTGCAGACCCTCAACAAGGTCTGATTTAATTACTACTAAAACAGGACCCAGGTGGTAAGTATAAAGATCCAGTCCATTTAAAAAACTGGAGGCCTCTAACATTTCAATGTTGTGATGCAAAAATCCTGGCGAAATGCATAGCACATAGAAAAAAAAGGTTTTACCAGATATTGTTCATGCTGATCAGACAGGTTTTTTACATGGATGATATATTGGAGATAATATATGACAATTACTAATTGAACATTATGAAACATCGAAGATACCAGGCCTGGTCTTCATTGCTGATTTTGAAAAAGTGTTTGATAAAGTACAATTTGAATTTATATATAAATGCCTGGATTACTTAAATTTTGGTGAATCTCTTATACTGTCACGCCCTGACCTTAGAGATCCTTTTTATGTCTCTATTTTGTTTTGGTCAGGGTGTGATTTGGGTGGGCATTCTATGTTCTGTATTTCTAGGTTTTGTATTTCTTTGTTTCTGGCCGAGTGTGGTTCCCAATCAGAGACAGCTGTCTATCGTTGTCTCTGGTTGGGGATCATACTTAGGCTGCCCTTTTCCCTCTTTCTGTGTGGGATCATGTTCTTTGTTTGTGTGCAGGGAGTTTGCACATCGAAGCTGTTCAGTTGTTGTATTCTTTATTGTTTTGTCCTGTTTTAGTTTCACTTCGTGATTAAATTATGTGGAACTCTAAGAACGCTGCGCCTTGGTCTCTTCCGACGACGACACCCGTTACATATACAATAGTTTAAAGATATATACAGCAACCCCAGATGTAAATAATGCTTACTTCTCAGAAAGTATTGAGCTTTTAAGAGGAGTAAGACAAGGCTGTCTGTTGTCTCCATATCTATTTATTATGGCCTTTTAAAATGCTAGCTATCAAAATTAGATCCATCCAGAACATCAAGGGCTTAAAAATCCAGGGGATAAAAACAAAAGTGTCAATGTATGCCGATGACTCCAGTTTTTTCTTAAGTTCGCAATCTGGATCCCTGTACAATCTCATTGAAGATCTTGATCACTTTTCTAGCCCCTCTGGATTAAAACCTAATTATGACAAGTGTACCATATTACGCATTGGATTGTTAAAAAATGCAGTGTTTACACTACCTTGTAGTTAACCAATAAAATAGGTGGATGGTGAAGTAGACATACTTGGTATTCACATCTCAAAAAATATAAATTAACTTACCACAATTCATTTCAATAGAAAGTTAGAAAAAATAGATCCGATTCTACAACCATGGAGAGGTAAATACTTGTCTATTTATGGAAAAATCACATTGATTAACTCTTTGGTCCCATCAAAGTTTACTTACTTACTAATGGTGGCCTAATCCAGATGACTCGTTTTTGAAATCATATGAGCAAAAAATATTTCATTTTATATGGAATGCTAAACCAGACAAAATTAAACATGCCTATTTATATAATGAATATGAGTTTGGAGGGCTAAAATTATTAAATATTAAAGCTTTAAACCTCTCATTAAAAGCTTCACTCATACATAAATTATACTTAAACCCCAAAATGGTTCTCCAGTAGATTATTAAGAAAGGCTCATCCTTTGTTCACAAATTGCCTTTTTTTGTCTTCATACAGATTTTTTCCGGCAAATTGGAAATGAAATTTTGTTTAAAGTATTGCCCTTTTTTCCACAAGCCATACAAAGCTGGTTACAATTTCAGTTATATCCTCCAGAAAAGATAGAACAAATATTACAACAAATGTTATGGTTAAACTCAAATATACTGATTAATAAAAAAAACATTCTGTCACGCCCTGGCCTTAGTTATCTTTGTTCTCTTTATTATTTTGGTTAGGTCAGGGTGTGACGACGGTGGTTTGTGTGTTTTTGTCTCGTCTAGGGTTTTTGTACTGTCTAGGGTTTTTTTGTAGAGTTATGGGGTTGTGTTCATTATAGGTGTTTATGTAAGTCTATGGTTGCCTAGATTGGTTCTCAATTAGAGGCAGGTGTTTATCGTTGTCTCTGATTGGGAACCATATTTAGGCAGCCATGTTCTTTGGGTATTTTGTGGGTGATTGTTTCCTGTGTCAGTGTTTTGTGCCACACGGGACTGTTTCGGTTTGTTCACGTTTTTGTATTTGTGTTCAGTTTTCTTTATTAAAAACATGGACACCTACCACGCTGCGTATTGGTCTGATCCTTGCTACACCTCTTCAGAGGAAGAGGAGGAAGACAGCCGTGACACATTCTTTATGGATTTTTAAAAACATTTTAAAATTATATTTATTAATGATATGAGTAGAAACGGAGAAGTTATGTAACATATGCAGTTATCGAAAATGTATGGGAATATCTGCTCAATCCAAATTTACAACCAACTAATTGCAGTATTACCACCAAAATGGAGGCAAGTGGAAAAAGGAGAAGTGGGGAACTTGTTTGCCTGCCATATATTAAAGATATAAATTGGCTGAAAGGAACTGGCATAAATAGAAAAATATACCAGTTTCATCTTAGGGCAAAAATGTTGACAGCTGCGCCATACAGGTTGCAAATAAATGTGAGGAGATTTTTGATGTACCAATTCCGTGGCATGTGGTTTATGAATTGATACAAAAAACTACACTTGATTCAACATTTTTAGTTTTTCAATTTAAATGATCATATAAAATTCTTGCCAATAACAGAACGCTACATATATTTTTGGGCATACAACAATCTCAGCTCTGTAGATTTTGCTGCGAAGAGACAGAATCAATTGTTCATTTATTCTGGTATTTCCCATATGTAGCTTGTTTCTGACCACAGGTTCAGGAATGGTTAGAAAAATCATAACATGCACCTAAAATTAACCTTACAAATAGCAGTGTTGGGCGATTTGGAAAGCCATAGTCAGTCAATAAATAATATACTAATACTCATAGGAAAGGTTTTCATCTTTAGCTCACAATCTGTGGATAACATACAATTAGAAAGGTTCCAACACTTTGTAAAACATCACAGCACAATTAAAAATATATGGCACATGGAAACCAAACGAGGGTGGTCTATGGTGATAGGTGGGATGGTCTGAGAGTGGCTGAGGGTTGGGATTAAAGAGCTTATGTTTGGTCATATATTATTGGTATGTGACTGCTTTATATAAAAGTTACATTTTTTATTTTTTTATTTCACCTTTCTTTAACCAGGTAGGCTAGTTGAGAACAAGTTCTCATTTACAACTGCGACCTGGCCAAGATAAAGCAAAGCAGTTCGACACATACAACAACACAGAGTTACACATGGAATAAACAAACATACAGTCAATAAATACAATAGAGAAAGTCTATATACAGTGTGTGCAAATGAGTTAAGATAAGGGGGGTGAGGCAATAAATAGGCCATAGTGGCGAAATTATTACAGTATGGCAAATTAAACACTGGGGTGATAGATGTGCAGAAGATGAAAGTGCAAGTAGCGGTACGGGGGTGCAAAGGAGCTAAATAAAATAAAATAAATAACAATATGGTGATGAGGTAGTTGGATGGGCTATTTACAGATTGGCTATGTACAGGTGCAGTGATCTGTGAGCTGCTCTGACAGCTGGTGCTTAAAGCTAGTGAGGGAAATATGCGTCTCCAGCTTCAGTGATTTTTGCAGTTCGTTCCAGTCATTGGCAGCAGAGAACTGGAAGGAAAGGCGGCCAAAGGAGGAATTGGCTTTGGGAGTGACCAGTGAAATATACCTGCTGGAACACGTGCTGCGGGTGGGTGCTGCTATGGTGACCAGTGAGCTGAGATAAGGCGGTGCTTTACCTAGCAACGACTTATAGATTATCTGGAGCCAGTGAGTTTGGCGACAGATATGAAGCGAGGGCCAGCCAACGAGAGCATACAGGTCGCAGTGGTGGGTAGTATATGGGGCTTTGGTGACAAAACGGATGGCACTGTGATAAATGACGTCACCGAAGTCAAGGATCGGTAGGATAGTCAGTTTTACTAGGGTATGTTTGGCAGCATGAGTGAAGGATGCTTTGTTGCGAAATAGGAAACCGATTCTAGATTTAATTTTGGATTGGAGATGCTTAATGGGAGTCTGGAAGGAGAGTTTACAGTCTAACCAGACACCTAGGTATTTGTAGTTGTCCACATATTCTAAGTCAGAACCGTCCAGAGTAGTGATGCTGGACCGGTGGGTAGGTGTTGGCAGCGATCGGTTGAAGAGCATGCATTTAGTTTTGCTTGCATTTAAGAGCAGTTGGAGGCCACGGAAGGAGAGTTGCATGGCATTGAAGCTCGTCTGGAGGTTAGTTAACACAGTGTCCAAAGAAGGGCCAGAAGTATACAGAATGGTGTCGTCTGCGTAGAGGTGGATCAGAGACTCACCAGCAGCACTGGGTAGCCAGGTGGAAAGCATGGCCAGCTGTAGAAAAATGTTAATTGAGATTCTCAATTATCGTGACTTTATCGGTGGTGCCAGTGTTTCCTAGCCTCAGTGCAGTGGGCAGCTGGGAGGAGGTGCTCTTATTCTCCATGGACTTTACAGTGTCCCAGAACTTTTTGGAGTTAGTGCTACAGGATGCAAATTTCTTTTTGAAAAGCTAGCCTTTGCTTTCCTAACTGCCTGTGTATATTGGTTCCTAACTTCCCTGAAAAGTTGCATATCGCTGGGGCTATTTGATGCAAATGCAGTACGCCACAGGATGTTTTTGTGCTGGTCAAGGGCAGTCAGGTCTGGAGTGAACCAAGGACTATATCTGTTCCTGGTTCTACATTTTTGAATGGGGCATGCTTATTTAAGATGGTGAGGAAAGCACTTTTAAAGAATAACCAGGCATCCTCTACTGACGGAATGAGGTCAATATCCTTCCAGAATACCCGGGCCAGGTCGATTAGAATGGCCTGCTCGCTGAAGTGTTTTAGGGAGCGTTTGACAGTGATGAGGGGTGGTCGCTTGACCGCAGACCCATTACGGATGCAGGCAATGAAGCAGTGATCGCTGAGATCCTGGTTGAAGACAGCAGAGGTGTATTGGAGGGCAGGTTGGTTAGGATGATATCTATGAGGGTGCCTGTGTTTATGGATTTGGGGTTGTACCTGGTGGGTTCATTTATAATTTGTGTGAGATTGAGAGCATCAAGCTTAGATTGTAGAATGGCAGGGGTACCATGTATATAAAATGTATATGTAAAATGTAGCAGAAAATATGTTAAAAACTAAGATATTTGTCCTCCGAAGAGCAGGGATGGTGGAGGGGTTAATAATAAAAAATGTAAAAATAAAGAAAATAAATATTAAAAAAATATATATATAAAAATAAAATACAAATTGTATGGCACACCGAATGTTTGCTGAAGAAACTATCCCAAGCGTAGAAACCGATGACACTGGCTATGATTCATTATGATATAATTACATTTTAGGATTCAATCTAATTTTGTTTTCTTAGACATTTAATGTAACAGTAGGACTAATTCAATCGAATATGGTTTCACCTGTTTAGCCTACGGACTTATCAACACCATCATGCTCTGTGAGGACTGGTTTGGCCTAGCCACTCATCCAGCACATTCACAGAGAAATTCGACTTGAAATGTCCGAAACCCAAGGCAATACCAAGGCAAGGATCCTACTTTGTTCAAGGTTACAAATCAATCAAATCTAATTGTATTTATCACATGCGCCGAATACAAGAGCTGTAGACCTTACAGTGAAATGCTTACTTACAAACCCTTAACCAACAATGCAGTTTTAAGAAAAAAGAAGTGTTAAGAAAGTAGTTACTAAATAAACTGAAGGAAACAATAAATAAAATGACAAATAATTAAAGAGAAAGAATAAAATAACAGTAATGAGGCTATATGCAGGGGGTACCGGTGCAGAGTCAATGTGTGTGGGGGGCACATGTTCATTTAAAATTCAAGCAGAACAGAAACATTTCTTCACACAACCATTTCCTGGAAGCTGATTTTTTCATTCTTATCAACAATGCTATTTGAAAAACATTTTCCTTTTAATGATAACAGCGATTTACTGCAGTTAAAAAGACAATCTCTGTTATGATCTTACATGCTGAAATTAAGGAAACAACCATGAAAAAAACATGCTAAAACCACATTTTAGTGAAATGTTGATCTAACATTACAACATTTTTGGGGGGTGGCAATTTGGTGTTTTACAGGAAGCACATGATGTGTGTCCAATAATTCCCCCTATCCTCCCCCATCACCTCCTCCTCCTCCTCATCATCATCATCATCATCATCCTCCTCCATCTCCTCCTCTTCCTACTCCTCCTCCTCCTCCTCATCATCATCAGTAAAAGCTAGATCCAAATCAATGCACATTTAAATATATGTATGCAATAATAATGAATGTCAGAAAAATAGGAATCTTATTTATTTAATTATAGATTCATTCTTTATTCAAATAAGATTTCATGACATAGTATGGAACTCTCAATTAGTTTTCCATACCCATTTGACCCTTACTGCACACCGTAACTGTGTTTTTGGCAGATCTGGACCAGAGGTACAGTCTGAAAATATAGATATTGGTCATAGAGAATGATAGAGATCTCTAGTGGCCAAAAAATATATTTTAGCATGGGCAGCGCCATTGAGAGCTTCCATCATTTTAATGTAGTCTTACATCTTCATTGGCTGATCCCTCCTGGTGACCCTGTTGTAGTCAGATGTCCAGATGTCCTCTATCTATCTCTATGATATTGTTTTAACTTTTTTAGCTTGAAATTTTAAATCTGTAATGTAAAAGTATAGAAGTTTTAAATACTGTATCTTTTGTGTTTATTTAAACTGGAATATGCTTTCGTGTGCACTGGTGATGTTGCAGAAGTTCTACAAGCTAGCTAACATAATTTAAAAGTGGCCAGCTAGCTAACTTAGCAAGCTTGACAAATGCATAAAATGTAGTTATAATTTACACATACGCTCTGTTAGTTTGTACTGCCAACTGTGCGTGTTCTTTGCAAGTTATCAAGACCTCAAAATTATTAACCTAGCTGAAAGTGAAAGTGACCTAAGACAAAGTTAGCTGTAGCTTGATAGCTAGCTAGCTCAGCTACATATATTTTGTATTTGCAAGCATCAACAGAGGAAGAGACGAACCGAGAGGTTTTACTCCGCCCAACATCTGTTCACGAAAATATGCCCACAAGGTGAGGATTTTTTTTTAATGGAGGTGAATGAGAGAGTGTCGAATTTGGTAAATAAATAATGTACTTGCTAATTTGCTACATGAGGCTTATTTGATTGAATAGAAGTTTCGTAATTGTTAGGTTGTTACGAATGGACTGATATAAGTGGACGCACAAGGCATTTCGGCAACTTACCCAAACACAACTTTATATTGGCGTTGTGTCTGTTGTCATTAAGGACTCATCATGGATATAACCCATTTTAGCGGGGACATTGCAATTGGGGGCTTCCACCATTTTAAATTAGTCAACTGGGTGGGGATTTCTAGGAGTTGGGAGCAATCAGCCAATGAAGAAGACAATTGACTACTTTAAAATGGATATAGACTCAATGGCGCTGCCCATGCTGTCCCAGATGCAAATGGCACAGATACAAAGTCCTCTACCTAGCTCTATGGCCTGTTGTTCACACGTATCCGCCCTCTCAATGGATAGAATGGTCCCACCTGATCTCACCTCTTAACGCCTGCCTTCCATCTTTGAGGACATGTATTTCCGTTGTTAGAGCGGTCACTTGAATATCTTGTCAATATAATAGACAATCTTTGGCATAAGGGACCTTAGCTCTGTTCCAGGAAACTCATCATGATGTTATAGATATACAGTGCATTCGGAACATTTTCAGACCCCTTGACATTTTGTTACATTACAGCCTTATTCTAAAATTGATTAAATCGTTTTTTCCCCTCATCAAACTTCACACAATATCCCATAATGACGAAGCAAAAACAGTTTTTTAGAACATTGAAAAAAACCGGAAATCACATTTACATAAGTATTCAGACCCTTTACTCAGTACTTTGTTGAAGCACCATTAGCAGTGATTACAGCCCCGAGTCTTCATGGGTATGTCGCTACAAGCTTGGCACACATGTATTTGGGGGGTTTATCTCATTCTCCTCTGCAGATCCTCTCAAGCTCTGTCAAGTTGGATGGGGCGTGTTGCTGCACAGCTATTTTCAGGTCTCTCCAGAAATGTTCGACTGGGTTCAAGTTCGGGCTCTGGCTGGGCCACTCAAGGACATTCAGAAACATGTCCTGAAGCCACTCCTGCATTGTCTTGGCTGTGTGCTTAGGGTCGTTGTCCTGTTGGAAGGTGAACCTTCGCCACAGTCTGAGGTCCTGAGCACTCTGGAGCAGATTTTCATCAAGGATCTCTCTGTACATTGCTCCGTTCATCTATGCCTCAATCCTGACTAGTCTCCCAGTCCCTGCCGCTGAATAACATCCCAACAGCATGATGCTGCCACCATAATGCTTCAGCACAGGGATGATGCCAGGTTTCCTCCAGACGTGAGTCTTTGCATTCAGGCCAAATAGTTCAATCTTGGTTTCAACAGATAAGAGAATCTTGTTTCTCATGGTCTGAGAGTGTTTCGGTGCCTTTTTGCAAACTCCAAGCGGGCTGCCATGTGCCTTTTACTGAGGAGTGGCTTCCGTCTGGCCACTCTACCATAAAGGCCTGATTGGTGGAGTGCTGCAGAGATGGTTGTTCTTCTGGAAGGTTCTCCTATCTCCACAGAGGAACTGCTCTGTCAGAGGGAACATCGGTTTCTTGGTCGACTACCTGACCAAGGCCCTTCTCCCTTGATTGCTCAGTTTGGCCAGGCGGCCAGCTCTAAGAAGTGTCTTGGTGGTTCCAAACTTCTTCCATTTAAGAATGATGGAGGCTGCTGTATTCTTGGGGACCTTCAATGCTGCAGAAATGTTTTGGTACCCTTCCCCAGATCTGTGCCTCAACACAATCCTATCTCGGACCTCTATGGACAATTCCTTCGACCTCATGGCTTGGTTTTTGCTCTGACATGAACTGACAACTGTGGGACCTTATATAGACAGGTGTGTTTCTTTCCAAATCATGTCCAATCAATTGAATTTTCCACAGGTGGACTCACATCAAGTTGTACAAACATCTCAAGTATGATCAATGGAAACAGGATGCACCTGAGCTCAATTTCAAGTCTCATAGCAAAGGGTCTGAATAGTTATGTAAATAAGATATTTCTGTTTTTTATTTTTAATACATATGCAAACATTTCTATAAACTGTTTTAACTTTGTCATTATGGGGTATTGTGTGTAGATTGCTGAGGATTTAAAAAAATTTAATCCATTTTAGAATAAGGCTATAATGTAAGAAAATGGGGAAAAGTCAAGGGGTCGGAATACTTTCCAAAGGCACTGTATATATACATCAGTGGAGGCTGCTGAGGGGAGGATGCCTCATAATAATGTCTGGAATGGAGTATTATGGCTGTGTTTGACACCATTCCATTGATTCCATTCCAGCCAGTATTATGAGCCATCCTCCCCTCATCAGCCTCCACTGATATCTATTGTGTCTCTAGTAACCCCAGGCGCAGCGGTTAGACAGCTAGCTAAATTAGGCCACTATACAGTCAATGCTACACTGTTGGTAGAGTTTGTGGTGACTCTATCAAATGTATCCCATTGAAAATGTAAAGAGAATGTCCTATGTGTTCTGCCTGCCTTAACCAGTAACTAAATCGTTTTGGAGGACAAGCAACAAGCCATGGATTATTCTCCTATCCACAAGCGGCAGGACTGTCACTTTCAAAGGCACAGGATTGACCATTTAAACAATGTAACATGGTTTACACTAGCAATGCCGAGCTAGCAGTACAGGTCTGTCTACATTGTTAGTGAACAAGTTAAAGGCAGTCTAGAAACCCCTGGAACAGTTTCATTTACATGTGTTTTGCTGAGTATTATTCCTCTTTGAGTTTGGAAAATGTGCTATGAAGCACAAGTGAAATAACATAGATTTGTATACTATCTGGGGGTCACAGCTCGACATAGACATTACATTTAACATTTTAGTAGAAACTCTTATCCATATCGACTTACAGGAGCAATTAGGGTTAAGTGATTTGCTCAAGGACACATCCAACAGATTTTTCACCTAGTCGGCTCGGGATTTGAGCCAGTGACATTTCAGTTACTAGCCCAACGCTCTTTACCGCTAGGCTACCTGCCACTAAGCTAGACTAGACTAGCAAGGTGAACGTTTGAATGTCGTCATTTCAATCCATAAATAATTGAACACCATCTGTCTTAGGCCTAATTCAACAACCACAAATGTGTTTTTCCACTCAAAGAATATGAATGTTAGTTTATTCCTCGAATTGTCTCGTATCCACATTTAACTACACACCGCACACAATTTTGTTCTACGTTTTAATCCCTTCACAACAAAATGTAATTTTATGGAACCGAACACCTTGTGCAGTGTAATAACATTGTGGTGGATTCTATCCTCTTTATAACACAAAGTCAAAGTCACTTAACAAAGAAAGGCCTACGATCGGGCTCAACCATAAACACCAACTTGTAGGAGACAGTTGTCAGAAGTCTACTTTTAGCATTGAATATGAGGACCTTACCGGGTCGTAAGCTTGGGCTGCAGTAGTGTGGATGCTGCTGTGGCTGCTTTGTTAAGTCGTTGGAAGTGAATGTTATAGCTGCGTCAGAGGCTGTGAATTGGCTGTTGCACACTGTCGGCCTGTCACTTATCAGCACTTTAAATAGGGGGAACGGGTGGGCTGGGTGGGTAGGGTGCAGTGGTGTGTGTGGGTGTGTGGGGGGAGGGGGGGTCGCTACTTGTCTCTCGTATCCCCCTCTGTTTCAGATAACATACAGAGCTCCCTCTGGGCTATCTGCCAGCAGGAAAGCCACGGGTTAGCCCTGAGAGTAACCTTTGGTGTCAGT
The DNA here is from genome assembly GCF_002910315.2 of Salvelinus sp. IW2-2015. Classification (NCBI taxonomy): domain Eukaryota; kingdom Metazoa; phylum Chordata; class Actinopteri; order Salmoniformes; family Salmonidae; genus Salvelinus; species Salvelinus sp. IW2-2015. Next base: position 30,955,400 of record NC_036840.1, read on the forward strand.
CACTCCACTCGTTCTGTCCTCTCTGCTCATTGTCCTTTTAATGGGAGACAACCTGGATGTCAAAGTATGCCAATGAGTCGAGAGTGTGCAACTAGCAAATACTGCTTTAGTAGGGCTTGTCATCATTTCTGTATTTTGGGAAGGTCAAGGATGTCGGTGACACGTGAATCATACTGCATTATAAAGCTAATTATATGTCCAAGTGGGACTGATAGCGCAGTGTCACCTTAGAGCTTTATTTACACTGGCAGGGGTCATCTTTCTAATGGATGCGAGTACAGTACCTGCTAGGGGCTGTGTCTTCATTATGTAGGTTACAGCGCATAGGTTAGTTGTATATGACACAGCAGTGGCTAGAGTTTGGCCTTGACTATTCATAGGTTGTCATGTCAGTCCACTGGGAGCTAGGAGTAAATGGTAGTGTAAAATACTATCCTTTGAAACATGGCTAGAAGTTTGGTTTTCCAAGACAATAATAATCTTTGTTTTGTTGTGTACTTTTTGTTTCCACAGGAGAGAGCTCATTCATTTTGAGTTTTAAGTTATTTGAACGCACAAAAACAGGAATATTTATCTTCTAGGCCTTAATCTTTCTCTCTCCCTCCTTCCTGTACAAGCAGGCGATGAGCCAGAGGCCTGTGATGGCCGTTGGTGCTCTCCACCAGAGTACTACACACACCACACGCAACACACCACACACACACACCACACACACACACAACCACACACACACACACACACACACACACACACACACACACACAACACCACACACCACACAACACAACACACACACACACACACACACACACGCACACAGTCAAAACACATAATTATTAAATTATTAAAATGTTGTTCTCCTGCTATGACAGCCTCCCTGCCCCACCCTGTAGAGGTATTAACAGATCTTATCCATACTGTCAGACATGTCCCTCTATCTCTCTGTGGTTCAACACTGATAAGGACATCCTGCTACACAGCATTGTCATGTCATACTGTAGAGCAGCTGATCACGTTAAACTAAAAGTCATTTTGAAACTCAACCTAGCTCTCCTATAAGCCTTATTGAGACATCACTCAATCATATAAATCATGTTATATTATTCGCTATAGGAATAAAAGAAAATACAGTGCACTCCACGTGTAGAATCATCACTATGGTTACTATGATTCACTGTATGACACTGATGCGTATGTTGTTGTTTATTTTATTTTGTATTCTTTTTTACACCACTTTCATTAAGGTCTGTCACCATGTCAACACTTTTAACGATGGTAATTTATTTGAGTCTGGGCACCTTGCCCTGTTCTCTTTACATTGTTCGGACACACCATGGGCATTCTGGCTGTAAACAAGGTGATGACAGTCATTTCACTGAGGAAGGGACACTCTGTCCTTGCTACTCCCCAGGCTGCTGCTGCTGACTATTGATCTTGCTTAGGTAATGGCCTTCACAGCAGGACATGGAACGTCAATCAGCTTGTGACCTTTCCCGCCTCGGATATTATGGCATGCGCCGTCTAACATCATTGTGTAAATGTACAGTGTTCTTCTATTACTGAGTCAGCCATGAAGCGTGCGTTGAGACTGAGAGGGACTGGTTGGTATTTAATATCCCAGATGAAGAGGGATGTGTCTGAGTGTTTGTCAGACTGACTCGGACTGTCAGTCCTCAATGTAAAATAGTATATTTTGGGGTCAAATTAAAACATAACAGAGATGCAGTGTTTGTATAGTGCTCTGTGGGCCAGTGTTTACATGTTTTTCACAATGAAGATTGGAGCTGTTTCTTCCCCATGTGCACTCATCAATATCATGAAGGTCCTCGACACAGTATACTGTAAGTAAGTGGTTCCCAACCTTTTTCAGTTACTGTTCACTAACTGAATTTATCTCTGCCCGGAGTACCCCTGAAGTACCCCCTCATGTGCATTTTACCAGTAGGCCTACTGTCTCATGAGTCTTCTCAAGTACCCCCTGTGGATAGGCCAAGTACATGGGTCCAAGTACCCCTGGGTACTACATGGGAACCACTGGTATAGGTTATAGGTAGTTATATCCCTGACCTTATTCTTTTTTTCTTCTGTTTATTGTGGACAGAAATGTGCAGGGGTTGATAAAAGTGATAGGAAGGTTTCTCCAGACGCAAGTGGACCAGAGAGACTCCATCAGGTCAGTCCACTTTACTTGTCCCTACTCCATCAGGTCAGTCCACTTTACTTGTCCCTACTCCATCAGGTCAGTCCACTTTACTTGTCCCTGCATAGGTCGTCCCCTTGCTGTTCCTATTCATCAGGTAGTCCCTTTATTCTTGTTCTCCTACCTCCATCAGTGTTCATCTTTTTTACTCTTTTATTGTGCCTGCCATCAGTTTTTTCAGTCTCATCACTGTTCTACGATCAGTAGTCACTCCACTTGCTCCTATCCATCAGGTCATCATTTACTTGTCCTCCTACTCCTCAGGTCAGTCCACTTCACCGTCCTACTCCATCAGAGTCAGTCCATATTGTCTCAATCCATAGGTATCCGTTCACTTATCTACTCCATACGTCAGTCCATTCTACTTTCTACTCATTCGTCATCCCCCCCCCCCCCCCCCTGAGTCAGTCCACTATAGATGTCTATTCTTGCCTTACTCATAGGTCAGTCCTTCACTTTGTCTACCTCCATCAGGTTCAGTTCCACTGACACTCATGTCGCTACTCCCATCAGGTCAATCCCTATACTTTATGTCCCTACTCAATCAGGTAAGTCGCTACGTCACTTAGTTCCTCACCTTGTCCCTACCTCCATCAGGTAGTCCACCTCAATTGTCCTTCTCCCATCAGGGTCAATCCACTACACATGTCCCCTATCCATCAGGTCCATCCATTCTACACATGTCCTACTCCATCAGGTCAGTCACTTTTACTGTCCCCTACTCCATCAGATCAGTCCACTTCACTTGTCCCTACTCCATCAGGTCAGTTCAATACACTTGTCCCTACTCCATCAGATCAGTCCATTTCACATGTCCCTACTCCATCAGGTCAGTTCAATACACTTGTCTTTACACTATTATACAGTATCATCATCCAGTCTTGGTCATTCCCTGTGAAAATGCCACACAACTTTAGTAAGAAGAAATATTATTTGAAAGGAGAATCTTAGAATATATATGATACTATACAGTATATTTGAATTTTAAGTCCACTATGTAATTTTTAACCTTTATTTAACCAAGGCTGGTCAACAGCAGTCATTATAGGGAACAGGGTTTCCTTTGGGAAGTATAGAATTATTTCCCTTCGGAGCGATGCTAGTAAGTTAGCATACCAACCCCATCCATAGGATTGTTCTCTGGCCGAGCCGTCCTGTTGATAGGGATTCATATCTAATTTGGGTAACATCAACCTACTCTGATGGGCTGTTAAGGCCCAGCTCTGATTTAATTTCATAGTGGAGCAATGGACCATGAATCATGACCCCCTCAGGCGTCACCATAGGTGTCAGGAATAAGGAGCATGAATTGGGGGTAGGGTCGAATTGCGTCATGGGGGTACAAAAGGCCAGCATCTACTCCTACACTAGTGATCTGGGGCCGTATGTATCAAGATGTCTCAGAGTAGGACTGCTGATCTAGGATCAGGTCCCCCCTGTCCATGTAATAATATTAAATATAGACGCTTGATACATACAGCCATAGAGTAAGTAGGTGTGCACCTTGAGCCATCTAACCAGCATACAACTCTCCAAGACAGATATGGTGATTCCGGTTTTGAGAATGAATGGATATGAACCACCAGGGGTAGAGGAATCTGGAGGCCCGTCAATACTAGGCATGATGAAATAAAAATCTCTTAGCTATACCCAGAACACAAATGGATGCTTTTCTCAGAGTTTGCAGAGAGAACCCTCCTTTCCGTCCCCAGGTCTTTGATATGCACCTTTGCCAAGATCCCGGGGCCTCTGTAATCAGTTACAGAGTGGCGGAGAAATACACCGAGTTAGGCCTATCCTTTTATTTATTTATTTCTCCCTCCCTCCCTTTTGTTTTCTCACAGCATCCCCTTGTCTTTCTTTCCATCCCTCCCTTTCTCTATATTCCTCCTTTCCCTCCTTTCCCTTCTTTACATCTCCTCTCCGTCTCGCTCCCTGTCATTCCCTGGTGAGAAGATGAATATGCCGGAGGCACCAGGGTGGCGCCGCAGGCCCGTCATTGGTGGACCAGCCTGGTTTAAATGCCAGGCCGGTTTAAATGCTGCAGGATTTATGAAGGATACCCACTAGGTGCCCATTGTTGACTGTCTGCCCGCCGCTGCCCCCGTGCAATCTGCCACAGAGACACTAAGCCACTTAACTACCCAGCGGGACCAGGAGGAGGGGGATAGGGAGGTTCAGGTGGGCCGCATTCTCCCAGGATTACGTCCTGGGTATGTCTATCTGTCCCATTAACCTCCTTGGTCCCTTGCAACCAGACAGGCTTCTCCCGTGCATCTGACCGATTTCCGATTCAGACTTGGTGTGGCACTAAAGCTGTCGGGTCTCCCTCACCCCAACCCCCACCTCCTTTTGTGTGTTCTGGGTTCATCTGGGAGTCAGTGTAACCTGCACACATTGCCAGACAGGTGTGTTCTTAAACGTACAGTCCAAAGTTAATGGGACAGTTAAAGGGACAGTTTTTTTTTGTCAGAGGTATTCTGACCTCATAACTGGTCTAATGTGGAGATGTGTTCATGTTGCACGCCATCAGGCTAGATCCAGCTGTATGCCTCAATCCCAAATGAATGGAGAAGATAAGCACTATCTTCCTAATTCTATTCAGTACTTACATTTTCGATTCATTAGGATTTAAGCTATATAACTCATACAGACTTTCTACACCACCATTGCCATCAGATGGGGACTCATCTCGACATTAGATCACTTTGATATCTGAAAACATCTGACAAACTTTGGTTTTGGAGCAAACAGTCCCTTTAACGCCCCGCTACCCTCCAACCCAGCGCTCTCTATTCTGCCACTGCCAGTGAACTTGCAGTTCAACAACGGCAAGGTCAGTCTTGTCAGTTTCGCTCCCTCCATTGTCTGGCTGTGAAAGCAGGTAATGGTGGGTCTGTCTGGCCTGTCTAGAGAGAAAGAAGAAGGTCTGATGGATGAGCCGCATTGAACTGGAGGCCGAGACAAGCCACAGGGAACCTGAGGACAGGGATAGAGAGATGGTCAGACAGATTAAGCTATGGGACGCGGAGGGAGGGGGGAGGTAAAGGGAAGGGGGACGCTTTGTCCCTAAGAGTCTGTGGCAGGCAAGCTGGTAAGTCACGCTCTCAGTTAACAGAGCGAGAGACAGACTTCCTTCCCCCGGTGTTTCGGGAGCACTCAGTGATGCATGCAATGATTGAGGTGGGGCAGTGGTCAAGATCATGCCTGTCTGTCTGCAGGCAGTTTCTCCTTGCCACTCTTCAAGTGTGTTGATTTAACCTCAACCTTTGGTTGGTTCAAAGGTCATATCCAATCTCTCTTGACATTCAGATTTATGATTCTAAAGAGTGGGATTCCTTGTTATTGTAATCCATGAATCACTTTTCATGAAAGGTTCTTTGGGGTCTTCAGCTCCACCAGGGGTTTGGAGTTTATCCACTTTTCTTCAACCACTAGACATTCTTTTTTATCCCCGGGAGCTTCTCTTCTGACCTAATTGAACATCATTGTGGATTGTTGTGACTGGAAACACCACAGGCCCTCTGTTTGCCAGTGGGCCCGTGGCCAGATCTTAGCCCGGGTACAGTCTGTCTGACGCCAGCCCTTCCCCAAACCCCAGGTGGCAGGGAGAGGTAGGGGGAAGACGGGGGTGAGGGGCGAGGGCAAGCATTAGCCTCAGAAGAGGGTTATTTGGCTTTGGCGCTCTTCCTGGTAATGTATTTTTGCCTCTTTGTTTTGCCGTCCAGTCTCACAGCAGACAAGGCAAGATCCTGTTACAATGATAGCCAGGCCATTTGTAGGCGTTGACAGGAACTTTGTTGGTTAGAAAGGCTTCCTATGTTAACCGGTTTCTTGTAAAACCTAAACTCCATTAACCTGTGCTTGAGGCTTAGCACCTACATACATTCAAAGTTCTGAAGCTTGGTGGTCAGAAGTGGATCCAATGCCCCGGAGGAATTTCTGTACATTTTGGACAAATCAAGTTACACATAGATTTGTAGAAAGAAGAAACGTTAAAGACTTTGGTTATGCATGTTTTTAAGGCTAATCAGCATGACAAAAAACTCCTAGCTTACTGTTTAAAGAACAAAAAGTGATAGCCTACCTTAGGCCTCAAAATAAGTTATTCAGAAGAACATCTGTCTGACAAACTCTTAGCCGATGAAGCCCAGAAGCCTGTCAGTCACACACATGTCTTCAAGGCCAGGCGTCTGCTAGCACGTCATATTCCAGCATTTTCTTTCACACACACAGGCATGAACGCACACACACACACACACACACACACACACACACACACACACACACACACACACACACACACACACACACACACACACACACACACACACACACACACACACACACACACACACACACACACACACACACACACACACACACACACACACACACACACACACACACACCCAGGGAAAGATTAGGAGCCCAACAAGTGACCATAATATCTACAGTATTACCCACTGTGCTGTAATATAATGATATAACTAAAGAAGAACAGAACACATGAAACCATTTATCCATATGTCTTCGTTGGATGCAATGGATGATGGTTCTTCCTGTTTCCACGTGTATGTTTTTATTTATCAAAGCATATGTGTCACATTAGCTTTCAAGCTAAACGCCAGCAGACAGCACTTTTCCCATGGATGTGAAACCTGAAATCCTGACCGGTGTGCATTGTCCTCAATGAGATGAACAGGACAGATAACTGATTATGAGTTATTGTTTAAAAATGTCTAAGCCCAGACATGTGGGCTGATAATAACACTGAGACAGTCCCAAATGTCACCCTGTTCCTGATTTAGTGCACTACTTATGAACAGGGCCCATAGTGCTGTAGTCAAAAGTAGTGCAATATATAGGGAATATGGTTATTATGGTTTACTGGTTATACTGGTTATTTACAGCATGCGAGCAAACGTAACTCGTCTTCACATATCCATGGAGATTGCGTACCTGCTGGTAACCCAAAGCATAGCCAAACTAACAAATGAATGTGTTACAGGAGCAGCCCCCATCCACACAACCACCGTGCTGGAAAACTGGCCCGACTGCTGGCCCGTTCTGCTGCTGGAGATTGATGACTTCATCCAGTGGGCCGCTGACAGGTTAGCTAAAGGGTTTCCGGCCTTGGCCAGACCTGGGCCAGGGGCCTTGAGTGGCCGATAAAACCTCCACAGGAACCAACTAGAAGAGAGGCCAAACTGCTCTCCCTTCTAACATTTCAAAGTAATCCTGGTTGTACAGTGGAGCGTCCTCCATAACTCATGATGTCAGCTGGCTAACCTGTGTGATGTTTGTTTTTTCTTGGAGGCATGATATTATCTACTTGAAATATGCTTTAAAGTTACATTTTATGACATGGATGTGCAGGTGTGGATTAACATTGAATTCTCCTGTCAGTTTGTGTGTGTGTGTGTGTGTGTGTGTGTGTGTGGTGTGTGTGTGTGTGTGTGTGTGTGTGTGTGTGTGTGTTGTGTGTGTGTGTGGTGTGTGTGTGTGTGTGTGTGTGTGTGTGGTGGCGTGCATATAACATTGCACGTGTGTGTGTGTGTGCATGTAGGGGTAGCCTGCGCACGTGACCATATTGGCTCCCTTCCTGCTCTACCTGTACTGTGAGCTCCAGCGGCTGCCTGAGTACGCCCTGCTCACACACAGCCTCCTCGGGGACCCTCCAGCAAGGGGACCACACCCAGAACCAGAACCAAGAAAAGAAAGAAGACCAGGAAAAGGAAGAGGACCCGGGACAGAGCCCTGTGGTACGCCATAGAATGGTTTGCTTTCTCTACAAGCTGGTACCTTACATGCAGGTGAGACAAGATTGATTTCCCTTTTTATTATTTTGAGGCAACACACAGTGTAGACATGGACCTGTGAACATAATGTAGCACGGCACAACACAGTACACGACACAATAGGTGAAAGACAAAACATATAGCAGGTATGATGGAACCATTGACGCGACCTGTGTTATGTCTATCTCTAGGTGGACTGTGTGAAGGCGGTGTTGGAGCTGCGGGGCTTTTCGTGGAGGCCCTGAGCCCGGCCCTGGAGGGTTCCCTGGGGGAAGGCTGGAGTACTCAGTGGTCCCATCTGGCCCTTCAGCTGCTGTGTGCCTGTCAGTTTAGCAGGGACTGCAGACCGCTACTCCAACTACTGCACCAGCTTCTCCCAGCCCGTACAGAGGCGTGCCAGTCACACAAGACGAAGTAGACCAGGGCTGCATCTCACTAGTCTTAACCCACCTCCTCTTCTTCATATGCACTGATCAGAAAACAGTTTGTGTGAGTTCTAATGAGATCAGCCTTTTGCTTTTCGATGTTGCACCACTGTTTATGGTCATGCCATATTGCTGACTCTCAGTATAAAAGAATGAAGAATCCCCAGCAAACAATTTCCGCACAGACAGACACAAAGCACAGCAGCTCTTTAGCTTGTTTTTCTGCCTGCAGCTGTGGAAGTTTTGTTAAGGTTCTGTCTACATTGCCCTGCCAGGGTATCCAGATCCGACTCACTGTGTGATCCTAATCTCTTCAAAGCATTGGATGGGGAGCGCACACAGCTCCAAAGATTCCTCTTGTTGTCAGAGACTGAGATGGAATCTTTTGAGCTCAGTGTGCTTACGATCCCTGCGTTGTCAAGACCCCTTGAGGATCTGTTTGTAGTCCCACTTCCTCTAAAGTGCGTGTGTGTATACGTGTGTTTGCCTCTATGTGTGTGTTGTGTGTTGGTGGTGTGTGTTGTGTGTGTGTGTGTTGGTGTGTGTGTGTGTGTGTGTGTGTGTGTGTGTGTGTGTGTGTGTGTGTGTGTGTGTTGTGTGCGTGTGTGTGTCTGACTATGTGGGTGTGTTGTCTACTATGTGTGTGTGCCTGCATGTGTGTGTGTCTGACTCTGTTGTGTGCCTACATGTGTGTGTGTGTGTGTCTGACTCTGTGTGTGTCTCTAGGAGTTCCCGTAGAGGAGATGATAGTGGTTTGGCTCTGATCTGTCCCAGCCAGACAGGGCTTCTCACACTGGGTAATGACCCAACGCTATATCACTCTCTCAGCCTCCTCTCCTTACACACAACTGTTACCTCGCTTTGTCCCTGTCTCTTATCTACAATTACTTCTATCACACACCCTCTCTCTCTCTCTCTCTCTCTCTCTCTCTCTCTCTCTCTCTCTCTCCTCTCTCTCTCTCTTCTCTCTCCTCTCTCTCTCTCTCTCTCTCTCCTCTCTCTCTCTCTCTCTCTCTCTCTCTCCTCTCCTCTCTCTCTCTCTCTCTCCTCTCTCTCCTCTCTGTCTTTCACTCATCTTTCTCTCTCTCTGTCTTTCATTCACCTCTCACTCTGTCTTTCACTCATCTCTCTCCGTATTTCACTCAGCTCTCTCTCTCTCTTTCCCTCACCTCTCTCTCTCTCTCACTCCTCTCTCACTTTCTCTTTCACTCACCTCTCTCTCTTAAGTAAAAATACTTAAGTTGTTATTTGGGTATCTGTACTTTACATGACACCCAAAAGTACATGTTACATTTTGACAGGAAAATGTGCAATTCAGGCACTTATCAACAGAACATCCCTGGTCATCCCTACTGCCTCTGATCTGGAGGACTCACTAACCAGAGAACATCCCTGGTCATCCCTACTGCCTCTGATCTGGAGGACTCACTAAACAGAGAACATCCTGGTCATCCCTACTGCCTCTGATCTGGCGGACTCAATAAACACACATGCTTAGTTTGTAAATGATGTCTGAGTGTTGGCGTGTACCGTTGGCTATCTATACATTTAAAAACATCTCAAATAATGTGCCATCTGGTTTGCTTGATAGGACCCTTTTTTTTTTTTAATGCCTAAAATGACATACCCAAATCTAATGTAAGGAATTTGAAATGATTTATACTTTTTCTTTTGATACTTAAGTATATTTAAAAACAAATTATTTTAGGACTTTTACTCAAGTAGTATTTTACTGGGTGACTCACTTTTACTTGAGTCATTTTCTATTAAGGTATCTTTACTTTTACTCAAGTATGACAATTGAGTTCTTTTTCCACCATTGCCCCTTTGCTAATATAACAACCTCCACTCTTCTGGGAAGGCTTTCCACTAGATGTTGGAACATTGCTGTGGGGACTTACTTCCATTCAGCCACAAGCGCATTAGTGAGGTCGGGCACTGATGTTGGGCGATTAGGCCTGGCTCTCAGTCGGCGTTCCAATTCATCCCAAAGGTGTTCGATGGGGTTGAGGTCCGGGCTCTGTGCAGGCCACTCAAGTTCTTCACACCGATCTCGACAAACCACTTCTGTATGGACATCGCTTTGTGCACGGGGGCATTGTCCTGCTGAAACAGGAAAGGGCCTTCCCCAAACTGTTGCCAAAAAGTTGGAAGAACAGAATAGTCAAGAATAGTATGCTGTAGTGTTAAGATTTCCCTTCCCTGGAACTAAGGGGCCTAGACCAAACCATGAAAAACAGACCCAGACCATTATTCCTCCTCCACCAAACTTTACAGTTGGCACTCTGAATTGGGGCAGGAAGCATTCTCCTGGCATCCGCCAAACCCAGATTCGTCTGTCACACTGCCAGATGGTGAAGCGTGATTCATCACTCCAGAGAACGCGTTTACACTGCTCCAGAGTCCAATGGCGGCGAGCTTTACACCACTCAACACTTGGCATTGTGCATGGTGATCTTAGGGTTTTGTGCGGCTCCTTGGCCATCGAAACCCATTTCATGAAGCTCCTGGCGAGCAGTTATTGTGCTGACGTTGCTTCCAGAGGCAGTTTTATGCGCTACACGCTTCAGCACTCAGTGGTCCCGTTCTGTGAGCTTGTGTGGCCTACCACTTCACGCCGGAGCCATTGTTGCTCCTAGAAGTTTCCACTTCACAGTAACAGCACTTACAGTTGACCGGGGCAGATCTAGCGGGGCAAAAATTTGCTTTGACTTGTTGGATAGGTGGCATCCTATGACAGTGTGTTATGAACCGGCTCGTAGCCCGTAACAAAGAGGGAGACAACGCGGAAATAAAGAAATAACAAACATATTTATTGAATAAAGTAAACTATATCCAAGTAACAATGGTGTGTGTGTAGTCAGTAGTGTAAGTAAGTGGATGCGTGCATAGATGGGGATAATGAGGGGTGTTGAGAGGTGCCAAAACAGATGAATACAAAGAAGCGCAAAAATGCCGTAACCAAAAACAACAGTATGTCTGCATTGACAGAGTCTCCTCAGTCTATGGGGGGGAAAGATGTATTTATCCCCGGGACACACCCAAATCCAGGTGTGTCTCATTTCGCTGACGACCCTCCCGGCTTCGCCCACCGACATCCTATTAAGGAAAACAAGAGCAAAGAGAAAGAATTCGGCAGACCGAGTGGGAGGGTCGTCACACAGTGCCACGTTGAAAGTCACTGAGCTCTTCAGGAAGGCCATTCTATTGACAATGTTTGTCTATTGAGATTGCATGGCTGTGTGATCGATTTGATACACCTGTCAGCAACAGGTGTGGCTGAAATATCCGAATCCTCTAATTTGAAGGGGTGTCCACATACTTTTGCATATATAGTGTATCTTTATCCCCTGCAGCTCTGAGTCAGGCCCCCCCAGGCAGACCCTGCACAGGCAGCTACTGGAAACTGCATACTGGAACCACAGTTATTGAATTTGACTGTTCAACAAAAAAAACAAGTTCAACTCTATGGCACACAGAAATATTACACATACAAACAATGAGAAACAAGATTTTTTCCCCTTTTGGATAATTTGCCGGCCTTGTCGTGTACAGAACGGTACACCATAGCAAATTGTTTTGGAACAGCTTAGTGCAAGCCTTTGATTCTATAATTGCTCCCTGAGCGCCTGTTAGTTCTGCCTAGTTAGGGGGAGAAGTAGGTTTATTATGCCTGTAGTTTGCTATGTTAACGAGGCCAGTAGGGTTATTGATGCGCTGTTGTTCTCGCTACGTTAACGGAGCCAGTAGTGTTATTGATGCCTGTAGTTCTGCTTAGTTAACGGGCAGGTGCCAGTAGGTGTATGATTGGCCTGTCATTCTGCAAGATCTAACTCCGGCGCCAAGGTAGGATTCAATTTGATGCAGATAAGCCTACGTTCTGCTATAATAACGGAGATGCCAAAAATAGGTATATGAATGACTTTGCCTGTAGTTCTGCTTTAACGGGCCAAGGTATTATGCTGTTAGTTCGCTAGTTAACGGGGCCAAGTAGGTTATTGATGCCTGTGTATCTGCTTAGTTAACGAGGCCAGACAGGTTATTTGATGGCTGTAGTTCTGCTAGTTAATGGGGCCAGTAAGTATTATTGATGCCTTGTAGTTCTGCTAGTTAATGGAGGCCAGTAGGTTATTGATGCCTGTAGTTTGCATAATGGAGCATAGATTATTGATCCTTATTTTTGATAGTTAACGGAAGCCAGTAGTTATGATGCCTGTAGTCTGCTAGTTAAGGAGGCAGTAGGTTATGATGCCTGTAGTTTCTGCTAGTTAACGGGGGCCAGTAGGTTATTGATGCCTGTAGTTCTGCTAGTAACGGAAGCCAATAGGTTATTGATGCCTGTAGTTCGCTAGTTAACGGAGGCCAGTAGGTTATTGATGCCTGTAGTTCTGCTAGTTAACGAGGCAGTAGGTTATTGATGCCTGTAGTTCTGCAGTTAATGGAGCCAGTAGATTATGATGCCTGTAGTTTTGATAGTTAACAGGGGCCAGTAGGTTATTGATGCCTGTAGTTCTGCTAGTTAACGGAAGCCAGTAGGTTATTGATGCCTGTAGTTCTGCTAGTTAACATTGCCTTGTAGCAATGTGTGTGTGTGTGTGTGTGTGTGTGTGTGTGTGTGTGTGTTGTGTGTGTGTGTGTGTGTGTGTGTGTGTGGTGTTGTGTGTGTGTGTGTGTGTGTGTGTGTGTGTGTGTGTGTGTGTGTGTGTGTGTGTGGTGTGTGTGTGTGTGTGTGTGCGTGCGTGAGTACAGTATAGCATGTTTGTGTCATTATAGCCTGTGTTTGTACATGCATGCTGTGTTTTGTTACCCCATATACAGTTTTTATCGGCAGATTAATTTCTTTTTACACTATTGGCTCGTAGGTTGAACACCCCCTGACCCTCTGACCCCCATATCTCTCAGTTACTTTGAGGCTAAATCCCGACACCACCATCTCCACTGTGGCTGCCGCAGTGTACAGAAACCAGGGTGCTGCCAACACAAGATTTTACAAGCCAGAAACATAAACGCGCTAGGCTAGTACCTACAGTATTCATCTCCCTGTATTCAAGTCTCTGTCTTGTCACTACAATGCTAACTAGTAGCATCTTCAGGCACTGCAGTGCTACAAGTGAAGGAAGGATCAGATGGTTGATTATTGTGTTGGAGAACACAGGTGGCCATTACCTCTAAAAGGAGAGAAAATGCCCCCCCCTCTCACTGTCCTCCAACCCCACCGCCACGATAAGCCATGCAGATGTTTGGGTTGCTAGGCAACAGGGCAAGGTCCAGGCGAACTGGGAGCGATAAGTACGTTATGCTAATTTAGGCGTAGCAGTGGCAGAGACGGCGCTCTCATGGAGAAAGACCCCTTTTTTCCTTCTACCCCTGAAGGAAGGAAATTAGAAAGGCAGGAAGGAACGGAGGAAGGAAGGAAGAAAGGTTGAAGAGAAGGAGTGGAAGAGTGCTTTTAACCTCTTTGCTCTGGCATGAACATTCCTGCCTTCATATTATGAATTTGGCACCCTGGCACACTTCCATTGGTGCGTTTAAGAGGATTCCCCAAAAATATAATTAACTGAAAATAGCTCTTTCACAGAGCACTAAATTTAAGTCCATAGCCTCTAATGCCAACATTCCGGGATGAAACCAGACGTTTTTGGAATTTTTTATGATTCTACAGATAACAGACAGAATAGGTAGAGGGCAGAACACACACTGATCCCCTACCAAATCAAACCCACCCCAACCCCCCATGCGCAAACAGAGCCCCACCCCAAAACCAGACTTAAAGCAGGCATGATATACAGTGAGTAATATAATCAAATAGTTAAAAAAATACAAAGATATTATAAAAGAGAATGTTAAAAGAGTAAAAATAATGATACACATTCTAATTTGGGTTGGTTTATGGAGTTGTGAAATTAGCTGGGTCCATGTCTTCTACAAAGGATAGGAAAGGTTGCCAGATATTATAAAATGTAATTGCAGATCCCCTAATGGAGGAGCGTATTTTCTCTAGCTTGAGATGTTGCATATCTTCCTTTATCCAACGGTTAAAAGTAGGATGAAACTGATCCTTCCACTTGAATAGTAGGAGACGTCTAGCTAGAAGAGTAGTAAATACCGGCGTGTTGCCAATAGAACTGTTTAGACGGGCCTCCTGTGGTGCCTCTCTGAATAATGCAATAAAGCCAGAAGGTTCTATAGGTCTCTCCAGTATCTTAGAAGACGTCTCAAATTGATATCCAGATATCTGTCCAAAACATGTAATAAAGTAGCAGGAGCCTCAGTCACAAGTAGGATCCATTTGGCATTTGACCAATGCAGCTAATGAACTATTTTAAATTGAAATACAGCATGTCTTAGACATATAGATGAAGAATGTATTCTCTGAAGCATACTCTGCCACGTTTCGTCTGAAAGTTGCTCACCTAAATCCTCTTCCCATTGGCTCTTAAGAGAGTTCAGGGAATCCAGGTTGTGCAAGTTTAATAACGTATAGATCAAACTTATGCCCCCTTAGATTTTTTAAAATGTAACCTTTATTTAACTAGGCAAGTCAGTTAAGAACACATTTTTATTTACAATGACAGCCTACCCTGGCCAAACCTGGACGACACTGGTCCAATTGTATGCCGCCCTATGGGACTCCCAGACACGGAGGCCGGATGTGATAGAGCCTGGATTCAAACCAGGGGGTTCACTTTAAAAATAGAATCTAGAAGGGAGGTAGGTGGGCGTAATGGGAAGTGGCTAGAGTATGAAGATACAAAACGACACAATTACAGGTGTCTAAAGAAATGGGATCTATGAATATTGAACTTTTGTACTAACTGTTCAAAAGATGCAAAATCCATATCAATGCACAAGTCGTTCAGTGAGGAGATCCCTTTTCCACACCAGATATGAAACGCCCGGTCTAATAATGATGGAGAGAATGTATGGTTCTTTAATAATGGGGCAGAAATTCACTGAGACCAAACAATCACCTGAACTGTTTCCAGGTTTTTGGAGAATGAACTGTTTCCAGGTTTTTGGAGAATGCTTCACAGTCATTTCTTTGGTGCATTTGGAAACAGGCTCAGCTGATGCAAGGTTTGAGCAGAGTAAGGCAGCTAATGAGGTGGGGCCACAGGATGAGATCTCCAAGGTCAACAATTTCGGACCTATAACATCAGGGATTTCTGTCATTCAATATAAAATGATTTGTATATTAGCTGCCCAGTAATAATATTGAAAGTTCAGAAGTGCTAGATCACCCTGGGTATGAGATCTCTGCAATACGCTCTTACGTATCCAGGGTTTTTCTTGTTCCAGATAAAAGCAGATATCAGTTTATGGAGTCTATGGAGATTTAAAAAAAGATTTTGTCATAAAGGTAGGAATGCATTGAAATAAGAATAAAACCTTACGTAATACATTCATTTTAACAGTGTTAATTCTTCTGCCCAAGGAAATAGAAAGTAAATCCCAGCATTCTATATCCTGTTTCAGACAGAGTAGCAAGGGAGGGAAATTGGCTTTATAGAGATCTTTGAAATTGTGTGTGACCCAAATTCCCAAATATTTCCATTTCTGTGGAGTCATTCTGGAGAGAATATGACAAAAATAAATTTGCATGGCAGAAGGGTTAATAAGCATCAATTACCTTTTTTGTAGATTAACCTTATACCTGGATATTTACAAACTGTCTTTAGTAGAACCTGGATCTCTGGAAGTGAAAGGGTCAGACATATATAATAGCATGTTATCTGCATAGAGTGAAACTTTCTGCTCTAAGCCCCCTCTTCGAATACCTTTGATAGTGGTGTTATTACGTATTGTATGGCTAAAGGCTCAATTGCGATGGCCAACAGCTGAGGGGATAGAGGACAACCCTGTCTTGTCCCACGTTGAAGCTGGAAATAGGATGAAAGGTTATTTGTGCGCACTGCAGCCATAGGGGAGGAGAAAAGGACTTTGATCCAGTACATAAAATTGGGACCGAATCAAAATTGTTTGAGAGTATAAAATGGATAATCCCATTCCACCTGATCAAATGCCTTCACAGCATCAAGTAATAACAATATATCTGGAGTGTCAGATGAAGAGGGACTATAAAGTATATTATAAAGACGTCTGATGTTGAAAAAATAATAATGATTTTTAATGAAACAAGTTTGATCTGTAGAGATAATGGAGGGAAGGACTGACTCAAAATGGCAGGCAATCTTTTTAGAAGTATATTTACATCGCAATTCAGTAAAGAAATTGGCCTATATGAACCACACTCAATCGTTTTTTTTTTCCTTTTTCAGAATAAGTGAAATACACGCTTGTCTGATTGTTGAGGGTAAAGAGTTTGAGGAGAATGATTCTTCAAATAGAGGGGAGAGAGTTGATCTGAGAATTGTTTTAAGAATTCACTCTGAAATCTGTTGGGTCCAGGGGATTTACCACACTGCATAGATTTAATTGCCAACACAATCTCTTCTACAGAGAATTGTTCTTCTAATTCTGCAGCTATCTCAGGTTCAACTGTAGGAATATATAAGTTCTTAAAGAAGGTGTCGAGTAAGGTAGCATTACCAGCGGATTCGGAAGTGTATAATTGTGAGTAAAAGTTATGAAAGCATGAATGGACCTCTAAATGATCAATACATTTGTTACCCAGTGTAACGGTGTTCCTCTCTCTCTTCATACGAAGAGGAGGAGTAGTGATTCGACCAAGGCGCAGCGGGTTGTGAATACATAATGATTTATTTACAAGAACAAAACGAACTATACTTGAAACGATACAAAATAACAAAACGAAAGTAGACAGACTTAGAACGACGAACTTACATGAAACACGAAGAACGAACGAACAAGTACTTACTACAAAACAAACGAACGAACGAACGAACGAACGAACGAAACAGTCCCGTATGGTGCAGACATATACACAGACACAGGAGACAACCACCCACAAACAAACAGTTTGAAAACACCTACCTTAATATGACTCTCAATCAGAGGAAATGAAAAACACCTGCCTCTAATTGAGAGCCATATTAGGTCACCCTTTAAACCAACATAGAAACAGAAAACATAGAAATGCCCACCCACACTCACGTCCTGACCAACTAACACATACAAAACTAACAGAAAACAGGTCAGGAACGTGACACCCAGCTCGTCAGTTATCTCAGGTATGGTCAATTATGAACATGATTTCTCTCCATGTTTATCATTTTTGTATTGAGATTTACTAATTAGATTTTCAGCTTATCAAGTTTGAAGAAGATCAAACTCTGTTTGAAGTGTCCAACATTGTTTTAGTAAATCTGAGGATGAAGAGTGTGAATATGCCATTTCCAAATCCAAGATTTCATTTGTAAATTCCCCTAGACGTTGAATATTGCACTTCTTTAATCTTGCGTTTGTACAAAATAATTTGGTTCCTTAGATAAGCCTTCATTGATTCCCATACTGTAGTAGGAGACATTCCAGGGGTTTGATTAAGCTCAAGAAACAGCTCAATTGGAGATTATATAAAAACAACAAAGGTTTCTTCTGATGGCAGTAGTGAGTTAAGCCGCCAAGGGCGATAATTAGGCTGTGTATTTGGCATAAGTAGTTTCAAGAGGGGGACGATCGGAAATGACTATAGCTTGGTAATCACACTCCGTGATAAGCGGCAGAAATCTATTGTCAAGGAAAAAGTCGTCTATACGTGAGGTCTTATGAACTGGTGAGAAAAAAAAATCTCCCTAGCTGTGGAATTACGGAAACGCCACGCATCAGATATGCCATATGTCTTAAGAAATAGTTTCTATTCTGGATACTGTCTTTGATGAAGATGATACCTTAGGAGAGCTACGATCCAGATTGGGCGACAGTACACAATTCATATCACCACCTAATATTAGGTGGTGTGTGTTCATATTTGGTAATCGAGAAAATACATTTGTTAAGAATGAACTGTTATCCAAATTTGGTGCATAAATGCTAGCCAAAATAACACGTGTATTCCTACTACAATAATGAAACGGCCTGCTGAGTCTGCCTCTACACTTGACATCACGAACAGTATGTTTTTACTCATTAAAATGGCTGCTCCTCTAGTTTTAGAAGGAAAATTGGAATGATATGATTGACCGATCCACTCTCCTGTTAAACGAGAGAGGTAGAAAGTGTGGAGATGTGTCTCCTGAAGAAAGGCGATATCTACATGAAGGTGATTTACATGAGAAAGAACCCTTTTGTGTTTCACTTGGTGATTTAAAGATTTAACATTCCAGCTAGCAAAAGTGACTGAGCAACCAGCTGTCTATCTCATGATATTAGGTCTAGCCATGTAAAGTCAAGTGGGAAAAGGATAGAGGCCGTATTACAATAACAACTGATCCATTACATTTTTTTTCTCCAAAAATAGCAAATAAACCCAAAAAATGAAGTCTGGTATGAAAAAGAAAACCCATCCTGGTCACCTAATATAACAAGGTAACCACTCATCCCCACGCAAAGAAATCCACACATAATGTGCTTTTAGTGGGGAACACAAGACCTATCGCGTAGAGAGTCCGACTGAAATAGGATTTAAAACAAGTGCATAATAAATAAATAATCAATATTTATTTACAACCCAAAACTAGGCTGTTTTAAAATAAAGTATAAAACATTATATAAATCACGTCTTACAGCAATACCACTAAATTAGCGGGAACGTCTTTAAAGAAATTATGTAACTTAATAATAGAACTGTGCTTTATCTACCCTGGATACTGGTACCGTCGATAAATAGAAATGAGCAGCTTCATGGTAATGAAATAAAATGTTAAAACAAAAGGAGAATTGACTCATCAGAACTAAGGCACTAACATTACTTAATAATAACAATATCAACTGGTGCCACTGGCAAAGCTATACAGTATCTACAAAAGAGAGACTGAGTCTGCAGTGGTAGACACATTCGGCCATTACTGTAATCGCCAAATAGGTGAACATTACATTCAGCCATTTGCTTCGTCAGACCTCGGTAGAATGTTCGCCTTTACGAAGGTCATTGCCTTATGGGGGGCTTTGAACTTTTTCTCTGTGCCGTTGTATGTTATACGGAGCCGTGCAGGAAAAGCTACACCATACCGAACGTCGGTTCTTCCACGGAGCAGGCTCTTGACATCATTGAAAGCAGCACAGTCACGAGCAACGCTGGGGACATAGTCTGGGAAATAGAGATGGGTGCTCCATTGCATCGAAGTGGGCCAAATTCTCTGGCACCACGAAAAACATCAATACAATCTTGATAGCAGTGTAGTTTAGCCACAATGACGCAAGATTTTTCGCCAGGCTGTGAGCGGTCTACAAGGATGTCTTTATCCAATTTGAGGGCTTCCTTCAATAACTTTGAGACTGATGAAGTAGAACTTGAGCCCGGTTCCTCAGCTACCCCCATGATCCTGATATTGGATCTTCACATATAACCTTGTAAATGTATGCGTTGTTCCTTAAGGCTAGCCACATCAGTTTCGAGCTTCTTAACCGTGGTATGTAGCGTAGTCGTGCCATCCGAGAATGTTGGCAAGCCTTGTTCCATGTCGGAGACAGTTTTCTTAACTGTATCCAGTTCAGTACGAACTATTGCTGTATGCTTTGCGAGTTCATTCTTGACTGCTTGTAACTCCGACTTAATAAAATTAAAGTCCTCACTGCGTGCCTCCTTGAGTTCCGACTTGAGCATAGATTAAATGTCCACTCTGAGGGCAGCAAGAATCTCGGCCTTCAAATCCTCGGTGTTAATTTTTTCACCGAACCGAGGGGAGGAGCCACTGCTCCCACTTGTTGAAGAACTCGAGCTCCTCGTCTTGGGCCTAGTGTTTTCTCTTTTGCCAGTGACTCCGCTGAACTTAAACTTTTGCAAGTTATGTGCCATTTAAGCATTAAAACAAAAATAAAAGTTGAACAAAGTAAAGCACGTCATTCAAAGGCTGTGTTTCCTAGTTCTTTTTGGGTCAAAGTGCAAAGAAAGTATTAAATAAACGCAATTTCAGCAGGAGCTCGGAAAAACGTGATCTACTCCATGGCTTCCTCACTAGCGGATGAAACCAATTTAACAAAAATTCTCCCAAACCAGGGGCCAACAGAGTTAGGTGGAGACATGACATAAAAACATGTATAGTAGTGATGAATGGTAGGCACACTGAGACTAATGCAGAATACTATCAATCCAATGCATCCAATTTGTGCTAAGTGGTAAGGGGTATTCTTCATCACACCATGGTGTCCATAAGACCATGTTAATTGGCCAAATCATGAATGGTTCAAAAGAAGGAGCCCTGCGATCCATGGGGAGGGGTCAGAGGTTACAACCCTGTTAATGGGGGCACAGGGAGGGGTGAGGGTTACACATACGTCCCGCAGGACTCAAGGAGTTAATCCCGCACTGTCTCAGTTCAGAGGTTAGAACATTTTTGTAACTCGCCGCCGGCAGTTTTGCATAGCTCATTGCTTTTTTGAGTTGTGTACATTCTATCTGGCCACAGTTTCTGTCTGGCCACATTTGACCCTTGGGACTGCTGTTTAGCAGCCCTGCACGTTACTGTACGGCTGTATGTTGGACATGTGTGCATTACCTCATTTGTCCTGATTGTATTATTTTTTATATATAGTACAAGTCAATGGTTCGGACAGACCTACTCATTCCAGGATTGTTCTACATTGTAGAATAATATTGAAGACATCAAAACTATGAAATAGCACATATGGAATCATGTGGTAACCAAAAAAGTGTTAAACATTTTTAGATTTGAGATTCTTCAAAGTAGCCACCCTTTGCCTTGATGACAGCTTTGCACACTCTTGGCATTCTTTCAATCAGCGTCATGAGGTCATCACCTGGAATGCATTTCAGTTAACAGGTGTGCCTTGTTAAAAGTACATTTGTGGAATTTCTTTCCTTCTTAATGCATTTGAGCCAATCAGTTGTGTTGTGACAAGGTAGGGGTGGTATACAGAAGATAGCCCTATTTGGTAAAAGACCGAGTCCATATTATGGCCTATTGTGAATAAGGCCTTCATGGTCAAATTGCTGCAAAGAAACCACTACTAAAGGACACCAATAAGGAGAAGAGACTTGCTTGGGCCAAGAAACATTATCAATGGACATTGAACCGGTGGAAATCTATCCTTTGGTCTGATGAGTCCAGATTTGAGATTTTTGGTTCCAACCATCGTGTCTTTGTGAGACGCAGAGTAGGTGAATGGATGATGTCCGCATGTGTAGTTCCCACCATGAAGCATGGAGTAGGAGGTGTGATGGTGTGGGGGTGCTTTGCTGGTGACACTGTCAGTGATTTATTTATAATTCAAGGCACTTAACCAGCAATAGATATCCCAGCATTCTGCAGTGATACACCATCCCATCTGGGCTATTTGGCCAAGAAGGAGAGTGATGGAGTGCTGCATCAGAGGACCTGGCCTCCATAATCACCCAACCTCAACCCAATTGAGATGGTTTGGGATGAGTTGGACCGCAGAGTGAAGAGAAAGCAGCCAACAAGTGCTTAGCAAATGTGGGAACTCCTTCAAGACTGTTGCAAAAGCATTCCTCACGAAGCTGGTTGAGAGAATGCCAAGAATCTTCAAAGCTGTCATCAAGGCAAAGGGTGGCTACTTTGAAGAATATAAAATCTGAAATATATTTTGTGTCCAAACTTTTGACTGGTACTGTATATATTATTGAAGGATATGAAACAAAAGCAGTTATACAAGTTCAAGTTGTAAATCCTGTTTGTGTTCTATAACAAATGGCTTCATTTTCCTTTTGTGCCCTTTCCATATTCTCTTGTCTTGGCATGGGAGGATGATACCTCCACCAGAACTGACACTAATTTGGCTTGGGTTGTCTGTTCTGCCCCCAAGGCCCTACACGTCTGTCAGGATTTGTGGGAGGGAGAGAGAGAGAGCTTAGTTAGGAGTCTTGGAATGGCAAGAGCCTCCAGGGAAAGACTCGGCTATAGTACAACTCTCTGTCCGGCTGTCTGTCTGTCTGTCTGTGAGAGGTTTTAAGGAAGGAAGGAGAGAGAGAGTGGGAGAGAGAAACAGAGAGAGAGGGAGGGGGAAGGGTGAGAGAGACAAAAAGTGAGTGAGTGAGATAGAAAGGAAGGAAGGATTAAGAAGCTCCTTGAGAGAGAGAAAAAGAGTGAGAGAGGAAAAACAGAAAGAGAGTAACTCAGAAAGGAAAGACAGGGACTCCCTTGAGAGAGAGAGAGAGAGAGAGAGAGAGGAGAGAGAGAAGAGAGAGAGAGAGGAGGTGAGAGAGGTGAGAGAGGTGAAGAGAGAAGAGAGAGAGAGAGAGAGAGAGAGAGAGAGAGAGAGAGAGAGAGAGAGAGAGAGAGAGAGAGAGAGAGAGAGAGAGAGAGAGAGCGGAGTTACACCAGTGCTGGAACACAACTTTCAAAGTTCAAAGTCTGACGATTCCTTCGCCACTTCCCCTGTGCGGGGGCGGCGGGCCAGATGGATCGGGTGTGACAGTGTGCAGCTTAGTGCGGCCCGTAATGATGTGCGAAGAACTCGGCAAGAAAGTAGAAATGTTACCCCCATTTACTCCTTCTCTCTCCCCCATACAATAAAAAAGTATTTCAGGTTGGCATGTCTGTCTGTCTGTCTGTCTGTCTGTCTGTCTGTTCTGTCTGTCTGTCTGTCTGTCTGTCTGTCTGTCTGTCTGTCTGTCTGTCTGTCTGTCTGTCTCATTCACTCATGTTCTATCTCTTCTTCTTCCCCATCTTTCTCTCTTTTGCTTTTCTCTCTCTCTCTCTCTCTCTCTTCTTCTCTCTCTCTCTCTCTCTCTCTCTCTCTCTCTCTCTCTCTCTCTCTCCTCTCTCTTCTCTCTCTCTCTCTCCCTCTCCCTCTCCCTCTCTCTGTGTGTGTCTCTCTCTCTGTCTGCCCCCCTCCACTCTCTCTGCAGGTCCCATCCTTCCTTCCTATTCTGTTGTTTAAGCTGGGGAAGGTGTGAGACCCAACTTGTGCTCTACTTGCTGCCAAACCTTGGGACCCACAAGGTACTTTGTCATATCCCAAAACACAGGGGGATATCCTCAACGCAGTGGAAAATTACATACTTTTATCTGATATAACTAGTACGTCAAAAGACAGCCCTCAGTTTTATAGAAGACCTCCGCTAAAGAAATGATGGGGTTTTGAATGTCTCATGCTGGAAATGACATGTTTAGTACTGTGGTCAATTGACATACAGTGGGGAGAACAAGTATTTGATACACTGCCGATTTTGCAGGTTTCCTACTTACAAAGCATGTAGAGGTCTGTAATTTTTATCATAGGTACACTTCAACTGTGAGAGACGGAATCTAAAACAAAAATCCAGGAAATCACATTGTATGATTTTTAAGTAATTAATTTGCATTTTATTGCATGACATAAGTATTTGATCACTTACCAACCAGTAAGAATTCCGGCTCTCACAGACCTGTTAGTTTTTCTTTAAGAAGCCCTCCTGTTCTCCACTCATTACCTGTATTAACTGCACCTGTTTGAACTCGTCTAGCTTAAACAGACAGAATTTGCTTGGGATTTTTTATTATGTTCATGGACCAACTAAACATATACAAAAATAACATAAAATAGGTCAGGAACGTGACATAACCCCCCTCAAGGTGCGTACTCCGAACGCACCACCAAAAGTCTAGGGGAGGGTCTGGGTGGGCATTTGACCACGGTGGTGGCTTAGGCTCCGGGCGTGGTTCCCACCCCACCATAATCATCCCCGCTTCTTTATCCCCTCACAATGCCCCACTCCAAATAACCCCACCTAAATTAAGGGGCATCATCAGGATAAGGAGCAGCACCGGAAGAGGGGCAACACCGGAATGAGGGGCAACACCAGAATGAGGGGCAACACCAGAATGAGGGGCAACACCAGAATGAGGGCAACCAGAATGACTGGCGGATCCTGGCTGGCTGGCTCTGGACGCTCTTGGCTGGTTGACGGCTCTGGACGGTCATGGCTGGCTGACGGCTCTGGACGGTCATGGCTCGCTGACGGCTCTGGACGGTCATGGCTCGCTGACGGCTCTGGACGGTCATGGCTCGCTGACGGCTCTGGACGGTCATGGCTCGCTGACGGCTCTGGACGGTCATGGCTCGCTGACGGCTCTGGACGGTCATGGCTCGCTGACGGCTCTGGACGGTCATGGCTGCTGACGGCTCTGGACGGTCATGGCTCGCTGACGGCTCTGGACGGTCATCGGCTTGGCTGAAGGCTCTGGCTGATCCGGTCTGGCGGAAGGCTCTGGCTGATCCGGTCTGGCGAAGGCTCTGGCTGATCCGGTCCTGGCGAAGCTCTGGCTGATCCGGTCTGGCGGAAGGCTCTGGCTGATCCGGTCTGGCGGAAGGCTCTAGCGGCTCCTGTCTGGCGGACGGCTTTAGCGGCTCCTGTCTGGCGCGGCTCTGTAGGCTCATGGCAGACGGGCGGCTTTGCAGGCTCATGGCAGACGGGCGGCTTTGCAGGCTCATGGGCAGACGGGCCAGTTCAGGCGCCGCTGGGCAGACGGCAGGCTCTGGCCGGCTGAGACGCACTGTAGGCCTGGTGGTGGTACGGAACTGGAGGTACCGGGCTAAGGACATGCACCTTCAGGCTAGTGGCGGGAACAACAACAGGGCACACTGGACTCTCGTGGCACACTCTAGGCCTGGTGCGTGGTACCGGAACTAGAGGTACGGGCTGAGGGCACGCACCTCAGGGCGAGTGCGGGGAGAAGGAACAGTGCGTACAGGGCTCTGGAGACGCACAGGAGGCTTGGTGCGTGGTGCCGGAACTGGAGGCACTGGGCTGGAGACACGCACCATAGGGAGAGTGCGTGGAGGAGGAACAGGGCTCTGGAGATGCACTGGAAGCCTGGTGCGTGGTGTAGGCACTGGTGGTACTGAGCTGGGGTGGGAAGGTGGCGCCGGATATCCGGACCGTGAAGGAGGACACGTGCTCTTGAGCACCGAGCCTCCCCAACCTTACCAGGTTGAATGGTCCCCGTAGCCTGCCAGTGCGGCGAGGTGGAATAGCCCGCACTGGGCTATGCAGGCGAACCGGGGACACCACCTGCAAGGCTGGTGCCATGTACACCGGCCCGAGGAGACGTACTGGAGACCAGATACGTTGGCCGGCTTCATGGCATCCGGCTCGATGCCCAACCTAGCCCTCCAAGTGCGGCAAGGTGGAATAGCCGCACTGGGCTAAGCACGCGTACTGGGGACACCGTGCGCTTTACCGCATAACACGGTGTCTGACCAGTCGACGCCCTCTTACTCCACGGCAAGCCCGGGGAGTTGGCTCAGGTATCCACCCGGCTTCGCCACACTCCCCTTTACCCCCCCCCAAGAAATTTTTGGGTGAGCCTCTCGGGCTTCCAGCCTCTCTTACGTGCTGCCTCCTCATACCACCGCTGTTGGGCTCTCGCTGCCTCCATTTCCTCACGAGCGGGCGATATTCCCAATGTGCGCCCAGTGTCCTTTTCCTTCGCAAGAATCTGTTCCCAAGTCCACGAGTCCTGATTGCTCTGTTGAGCTCTCCCCCGCCGCTTGGTCCTCGGTTGGTGGGTGATTCTGTAACGGGTGTCGTCTTCCTCTTCCTCGGACGAGGAGAGGAGAGAAGGATCGGTAGACCAATGCGCAGCGAGGTGTGATGACATAATGATTTATTGAAAAAAGACAGACGAACACTGACACGAACTATACTTTAGAAATACAAAATAACAAACGGACAACGTAGACGAAACCTGAACATGGAACTTACATAAAAGACACGAAGAACTCACGAGCAGGAAACAGACTACATCAAACGAAATAACACCGAAACAATCCCGTGTGGTGCACAGACACAAACACAGGAGACAATCACCCKCAAACAAACAGTGTGAACAGCCAGCCTATATATGGTTCCCAATCAGAGYAAAACGTAAACCACCTGTCTCTGATTGAGAACCATATAAGGCTGATTAACAGTGATCTAAACACAAAACATACAATGCCCACCCCAACTCACGCCCTGACCAACTAAACATATACAAAAATAACATAAAATAGGTCAGGAACGTGACAGTCCTAGAGCAAAACGGAGCCACCGTAGTGTTCGTGTGAGTCTCAGCTGTCCACAGAGGGGTCCTATTAGTGTTCTATGGCTATAGATGTTTTTCAGAGGTGGTGGTGGTCTGACAAACACCGCTCTTCCACCTTCCACCGCAGATGCGGAGCGGAGATATCGTCGGATGCGGTGGACGTATCTAGCTTAAACAGACAGAATTTGCTTGGGATTTTTTTATTATGTTCATGAGATTTCCATGGGGGCGGAATACTGTCTTACTCATCTATTACAAGCATTTCGCTACACTCGCATTAACATTAACATATGCTAACCATGTGTATGTGACCAATAACATTTGATTTGATTTGATTTGCTTCCGTATGTGCTTGTTGCAATAAGCATAATAAAAAATTCAAAAATAAGATAGCATTATTTTCTGGCGGTAAACATTGATAATGCGTTTTTTCCAGGTGGTAGACATGGACTCCAAATAGAGGGCCCTGGGCCCCAAGCTGAGCTGTGGTTCCAAAGACCATAGTGAAGCTCGTGGCTCACTGTCAAGACAGAGGAGTATGAGGTACAGTACCACTCTAAATGGTCAAAATGGTTTCTTATGAATGTAGTGCATTTGAATTAGATTTAAGCAACACCCAAACCTCAGACCAAGACATTTTCATGCACATTAATAATTTGATATTAAACGGATTATGGCAGTAGGCTGATTATGCATTAGTCATGTAAACACCTTACTCTGCTTATCTTAATCGGGGTAAGGTGAAAATCGAAGTAAGCATACGCCGATTAAAACACCTGTTTTTTTTAGCAATCTTTCGAATTTTTAGGACATGTAAACACCTTAAACGGTGTTCCAGCGGTGTATTTGATCTGGGCATATGCTAGCACCAGCCGAGAGCCTCCCTCTTAATAAAAAGGGAAGTGAGTTCGGAACAACTAAGTGTAGCGTAGTAAAGGTAGGCCTCACATACAAACTTTATATGTCCCGAAATCAGAATCAAAATGACTTCCCAAAAATAGTATGTTCGCTGTGGTGGAACGTTTATTTTGATTGGCAATTTTTTGGGCATTTATCAGAGTGCCATCAGGTAACCGGATGTCAGATGTGTCCATGTAAAAAGGATTATTAGGGGAATTGTTCTTCTTCCAAAGCATGTAAACCTTTTAATCGAACTGACTATGCACAGTAATCGCATTATTGTGTGCATGTAACCGTACTCATTGGTTTGTCACCCTACAGAAACTCAAAGACAGGTGGTTAGCTTTCTCCGGGCTTTGCTCTCAACAAGGTTGGTAAAACCAGAGAAATCAGCATACATTTTTCATACACAGTTTTTTCACTACACTCATGTTACAGACGCACAACATTGACACATGTGTGTGTGTGTTCCAGGACTCTGAGGTAGCCAGTTGTGGCTACAAGACTTCAGAGTTCCCAGAGGCAGCACACACACTCCTTCACCTCCCCAAGCAAGTGAGACAACACTCTCAACCACCCAGCGACATTATAGTGTTGACGTTCTGCTTCATTCCAAGTCTCGATAGATATGAATTTAGCCAAAAGAACATGTCAAATATTTTGCCCATCGAGTCTTGCTATGCTGTTTTGTCTTCATATTTTTAGCCAATCATGTGTTTGATATGCTGGTTTGTCTCCCTGATAGGCCAGGCCGGTCAGAAAGTTTCCTGAAAGTGAGGAGGAGGAACAGGGGAAAGAGAAGGAGAAAGAAGGCTCCTTGGCCTAACATCCCTCGGAGTCCTACCAGGTAGAAGCTGCACCTGTCCAATCTACCCCACATCTCTGACTACCTCTGAGGAAGTACAGTTCCCGCTCAGCCCAGTCAAAACTGTTCGCTGCTCTGGCACCCCAATGGTGGAACAAACTCCCTCACGACGCCAGGTCAGCGGAGTCTATCACCACCTTCCGGAGACACCTGAAACCCCACCTCTTTAAGGAATACCTAGGATAGGATAAAGTAATCCTTCTAACCCCCCCCTCCCCCTTAAAAGAGTTAGATGCACTATTGTAAAGTGGCTGTTCCACTGGATATCATAAGGTGAATGCACCAATTTGTAAGTCGCTCTGGATAAGAGCGTCTGCTAAATGACTTAAATGTAAATGTAAATGTACCTTGGTTCTTTCTCCTTTCAAGTTTAAAAACAAGTCAATAAGCAAATAAAGTCATATAATATAATGAAAAAGGAAAAATGTAAAAACATAACTAAAAATGATTGTCACATACACCTGGTAGGTGCCGTGAAATGTGTTGTTTTACATGGTCAGCCATAGTATTACGGTGCCCTTGGAGCAAATTAGGGTTAAGAGCCTTGCTCAAGGGCACATCGGCAGATGTTTCATCTTGTCGGCTCGGGTATTTGAACCGCTGACCTTTCAGTTACTGGCCCAACACGCTAACCACTAGGCAACCTGGCGCGGTATAGCTGAAGTAAGATAGCTGATGTCAGTCCTGTAATACACGCGGCAGTATCGAGCACCGTGCCAACTTTTGGGGTTTCGGGAACTCGATTCAATACGGTATTTAAAGTGTTCTGTGTGAAACTATTCAGAAATACTCACCGAGGACTGTCTCTGTGCTGAAACACAACACCACAGAGCAGTTGACTCAGATAAATCAGAAATTCGTCCCGATCCTTCGAGACAGCCGCATTCGCCAAATTCTACCCCTCTCCAGTTGCCTGCTCCAATGTAATTTAATGAAGCGTGTCATTTAAATTAAACGATAAGGAATTCTGAACAGTAAACCAACACTCAATGTCCTTTTGCCGACTTGCTTTGTTCACATATGCCCCCGGCCACTCTTTCCCATCTCTTCTCTTCTCTGCCTCGTTAAAATAAAGTATGTTTGTTTACACCATAGTCTCCCATTGTGTGTGAAACTGTGAACACTCTTCCCTGGTCTTACACTGGCTGGGGACATCCATTATGACATCCATTATATATGCCTGAGTTTAAATAGTATTTGATTGAGGCTTCCAGCTCGCGCACTTGAACTCATCCTGACATACCTGGTGAATGGGCCAGGTGCTCCGCGGGGTGTACCGCTCTGCCCTGACAGGGGGCAGCCTCCGGTCAGACCAGGGGAAAACCGTAGCAGGGATCCCAGGCTTCATGCTGAAAATCTATGACAAAAACAAACAGCCTGGTCTCAAGCCTGGCAGGTAGGAAGGAACACACGTACACCCGCAAAGAGAGAGGTTCAATAAGATCTCAATGACGTCACCTGAATTGAAATATAAAGATACATTTATAAAAATGGTGAATCATCCAGTCAGTTAAATGTATGCAAAATAAACTATTCTTGACTGCATGATTTACTATGCATTTAGTATACTGTTCATGAAAATAAAGGTAACATTTCTCAAATAAATATTAAACATTTATTTGACTAGGACCAGGTTAGCTAGGTTTTATGCAAATGAAGGTTTATGTGATTAATGTTTGTATGTTCCAACCGGCCTCCTTCTCTCCTATGACCTGCCTGTCCAGACTGACAACCAATCAACTGCTTCCTCCTCAGCAAGGGGTGGAGCTACCAGCAGATGTTAGTCCATGGTTTCCCAAACTCGGTCCTGGGGCCCCCCCTTGTTGCACGTTTAGTTTTTTAGCCCTGGCGCTACACATCTGATTCAAATAACCAACTCATCATCAAGCTCTAAGTATTTGAATCACCTGTGTAGTGCTAGGGCAAAAAATGTGCCTTGGGGTCCCCAGGACCGAGTTTGGGGAACGCTGTGTTAGCCACTCTCTTTCACGAGGTGAGCTTTCCTCTGTCCCTCTCTCTCTCTGTGTAGACACCTTTCTATTTCTCCCCATCCAGCTCATATTTCTTCTCTCCTTCGATCATGTTCTCTCTGTCTACTCACATTCAATCTTTCTTCTTTTTCTGCTGCCCTTACTTTTTCAGTTTCTCTTTGTCTCC
>NC_036840.1:30990815-31020221 GCF_002910315.2 Salvelinus sp. IW2-2015
GGTGTCAAGGGGTAAATGATGTGGTGTCAAGGGGTATGATGTGGTGTCAAGGGGTAAATTATATGGTGTCAAGGGGTATGATGTGGTGTCAAGGGTAATGATGTGGTGTCAAGGGGTAAATGATGTGGTGTCAAGGGGTTATGATGTGGTGTCAAGGGGTAAATTAATATTGGTGTCAAGGGGTATGATGTGGTGTCAAGGGGTAAATTATGTGGTGTCAAGGGGTAAATGATGTGGTGTCAAGGGGTATGATGTGGTGTCAAGGGGTATGATGTGGTGTCAAGGGGTAAATGATGTGGTGTCAAGGGGTAAATGAGGCGGTGTCAAGGGGTATGATGTGGTGTCAAGGGGTAAATGATGTGGTGTCAAGGGGTATGATGTGGTGTCAAGGGGTAAATGATGTGGTGTCAAGGGGTATGATGTGGTGTCAAGGGTAAATTATATGGTGTCAAGGGTATGTATGTGGTGCAAGGGGTAAATGATGTGGTGTCAAGGGGTAAATGATGTGTGTCAAGGGGTATGATGTGGTGTCAAGGGGTATGATGTGGTGTCAAGGGGTAAATTATGTGGTGTCAAGGGGTAAATTATGTGGTGTCAAGGGGTATGATGTGGTGTCAAGGGGTAAATGATGTGGTCAAGGGTATGATGTGGTGTCAAGGGGTAAATTATGTGGTGTCAAGGGGTATGATGTGGTGTCAAGGGGTAAATGATGTGGTGTCAAGGGGTAAATGATATGGTGTTAAGGGGTATGATGTGGTGTCAAGGGGTAAATTATGTGGTGTCAAGGGGTAAATGATGTGAGGTCAAGGGGTAAATGATGTGGTGTCAAGGGGTATGATGTGGTGTCAAGGGGTATGATGTGGTGTCAGGGGGTAAATTATGTGGTGTCAAGGGGTAAATTAGTGTGGTGTCAAGGGGTATGATGTGGTGTCAAGGGGTAAATAATGTGGTGTCAAGGGGTAAATTGTATGGTGTTAAGGGGTATGATGTGGTGTCAAGGGTAAATGATGTGGTGTCAAGGGGTATATGATGTGAGGTCAAGGGGTAAATGATGTGGTGTCAAGGGGTATGATGTGGTGTCAAGGGGTATGATGTGGTGTCAAGGGGTAAATGATGTGGTGTCAAGGGGTAAATGATGTGGTGTCAAGGGTTATGATGTGGTGTCAAGGGGTATGATGTGGTGTCAAGCGGTAAATGATGTGGTGTCAAGGGGTAAATGATGTGGTGTCAAGGGGTAAATGATGTGGTGTCAAGGGGTATGATGTGGTGTCAAGGGGTAAATTATATGGTGTCAAGGGGTATGATGTGGTGTCAAGGGGTAAATGATGTGGTGTCAAGGGGTAAAGATGTGGTGTCAAGGGGTATGATGTGGTGTCAAGGGTATGATGTGGTGTCAGGGGGTAAAT
This sequence comes from Salvelinus sp. IW2-2015, assembly GCF_002910315.2. Lineage (NCBI taxonomy): Eukaryota > Metazoa > Chordata > Actinopteri > Salmoniformes > Salmonidae > Salvelinus > Salvelinus sp. IW2-2015. Next base: position 30,992,222 of record NC_036840.1, read on the forward strand.
TATGTGGTGTCAAGGGGTAAATGATGTGGTGTCAAGGGTATGATGTGGTGTCAAGGGGTAAATGATGTGGTGTCAAGGGGTATGATGTGGTCAATGGTTATGATGTGGTGTCAAGGGTAAATGATGTGGTGTCAAAGGGTATGATGTGGTGTCAAGGGGTATGATGTGGTGTCAAGGGGTAAATGATGTGGTGTCAAGGGCTATGATGTGGTGTCAAAGGGTATAATGTGGTGTCAAGGCATACTAGTTGTGAATAGTTCCTAGTGGTGATGTATAATGAATTGAAGAAAAAAACACCAAGTAGTTCATGCCAACGTTGTTACTGTGTAATTATCATTTGATCATGTATTTGTCAGTAAATAATTGGTCATTTCTGTACCATGATATAGGAAAGGAGTATCTTTATAATGATACCTCAAACTACAAGGGCACAAGGCGAGACCCAGATGCGGACACGGGAGGCAGATGGTTTGAGTCGTTGATATTTATTACATCCAATAGGGGTAGGCAAGAGAATGGTCGTGGACAGGCAAAAGGTCAAAACCAGTTCAGAGTCCAGGAGGTACAGAGTGGCAGGCAGGCAGGCTCGAGGTCAGGGCAGGCAGAATGGTCAGGCAGGCGTGTACAGAGTCCAGAAAATAAGCAAGGGTCAAAACCGGGAGGACTAGTTAAAGAGAATAGAAAAAGGCAGGATCACGGGAAAAACACGACGGTTGACTTGGAACATGCAAGACGAACTGGCACAGAGAGACTGGAAACACAGGGATATATACACCAGGGATAACAAGCGACACCTGGAGGAGGTGGAGACAATAACACAAGGACATGTGAAACTGATCAGGGTGTGACACAAACCATAAGGAATCTATTGTTTTACCACATCATTCCATGTATGAACTGAAGCAGGACTACTTTTCTCACTGGGTGTTGCTGTAACTCTCTCCCTCCTGTGTTGTGCGCTGTAGGTGTGTCCTGAGATCCTGGCCACATCCACCTGGCTGGCCTTGGTCCAGGACACTCTCCGCAGTATCGGCAGCAGCAGCTACAAGCCCAGAGGACAAGTCTTTCCCTGGTTCTGTACAACTGTACAACAACAACCTAGCTCTCCTATAAGCCTTATTGAGACGTCACTCAATCACATACATCTTGCTATATTATTCGCTATAGGAATAAAACACAATACTATTGACATCTAGAGGCTGTAGAAAAACTATTTTATGGTCTATAGTTTTAATGCATATAATTTTGTCTGGCTGGAGAGGCTTTATATGTATTGTTAGTTGTCAAATAAATAAATCAAGTCTAATAAAAATTGTAAAAAATAAAAAGATTAATTATCGAATTATAGCATTCTCCCATCCCTCCCATCTCAGCGGTCGTACTCAGAGGAGAACACGGGCAGTGCCATTGCCCACTCCTGTTCCTGGTGGTGCCCGTGCTGGTGGCCTGGCACAAAGACAGTGTGCCCCAGGTCCTAGCCACCCTGAGGGCAGGGCTGCCCAGCTCGCCCAACACAGACGACTCCTAGGCCGTCCTGTTCCATTCTGGCCCTGGGATGCTGCTGTCGTGCCTGCACCCGGAGGGCCTCAGGTAGGGGGGTCTGCCATGGGGTGGAGGGTGTGGAGAGGGGGTGGTTTGTTGTGTGTGTCAGAATTGACTCTTGAGATGTGATGTGTCTGTTTTGTTTTTGTTATGTTATGATGATTGTTGGTATTGTGACGTTGAGTGACTTTGGGTGTTATTGCATTTACTCAACAGTTCAAGTGAATTTTTGTATGAGGGAAGCCTTCAACAATGTACTCCCTACCATGTTCCCTTCCCCTCCTCCTCTCCTCCCCTTCTCCCTCAGTGCGGGCTGTGAGGTGGGCCTGGTGCTGGGGGCCCTGAGTGGTAGTGGACAGACAGAACACAGGGCCCATGTGGCCCTCACCCTGGACAAGCTGCTGGAGGCCCTTACAGGGGGACAGCAGCAGTCAGGCTCACATACTGTAGAAGGTATGGCCCAAATCTTCATAGTAGTCATACAAATATTATTTATTACCAATAACGTTGTCAATCACTGCTGTTTTACTGCCATTTTTGTTTTGCCCTTTAATAAATCATTTATAAGGTTAATAGATCATATTTTTTAATAGTCTGCTCACCTTTAATAAATAATTTATAAGGTTAATAGATCATATTTTTAATAGTCTGCTCGCCTTTTATAAATCATTATTTCTGCATTAGTAAATGTCAGTATGCTATCTCCTTCCTTGATTCCTTCCCTCCTTCCCTAGGTCTTGGCCTACTCTGTAGCAGGTGTGGGGTGGTACCCTGGATCTTACTGGCTGGGCCTTCCGAGTGGCGCAGCGGTCTAAGGCACTGCATTGCAGTGTTGCAGTATCACTACAGCCTGGGGTTTGATCCCATGCTTTGTCACAACAGGCCGTGACCGGGAGTCCCATAGGGCAGTGCACAATTGGCCCAGCGTCGTCCGGGTTGGAGGAGGTTTTGGCCGGGAGCGGCTTTACTAGGCTCATCGCACTCTAGCGACTCCTTGTGGCGGGACGGGCGCCTGCAGGCTGACTTTGATCATCAGTTGAACGGTGTATGCTCCGACACATTGATGCGGCTGGCTTCTGGGTTAAGCGTGCCGGTGTTAAGAAACGCGGCATGGCAGGTTGTTTCGGAGGACACATGACTTGACCTTCACCTCTCCCGAGCCTGTTGGGGAGTTGCAGCGATGAGACAAGATCGTAATTGGATATCACGAAATTGACTCTGGAGCAGTTGGTTCATGGCCTGTCATCCTGTGGACACGGTAAGGCTGAAGACATCAAACCCTGCCTTCTGGCTGCCAGAATCAAGATCCTACTGTCTGAGGTTCTGGCTGCTGTCAACAGCCTGGTGCCTCTGGTGGGATCAGAGATTGGCCTCCATTAGGTAAATATTTTTACGTTTTAGAGGGGATTAGTGGAATGTAATGCTGTACTGTACTGTACAAATACAAAAGGTAATCCTCCGAAATGAACAGTTCTTAAACATCCCCCCAGATGGAGCCAAACGTCCATGTATGGCAGTGTGTTCTGAGTGTGTTCTGAGGGACAGTGTGTGGCTGTTCTCTCCCTTCCAGCTGAGGAATGAAACTGAGCAGTTCCCTCAGAAGCAGGACAGATTGAACAAGGTCCTTCGGGCCATCACAGAAGAAATTGTTCCAAAAGCTCACAAGAATAAAAACAACAAGCAAACCCTGCTCCTGTCTTTCCCCTGTAGACCATGGCATTCTCTGGGGCCATAGGGCTGCATTGTGACAGTGCATTTCTGGTGGGACACCTCCACCTGGCTCACTTCTGCAGCAGCCACAGCTGCACAGAAGTGTGACTCAATCACATGACAAGGAATGTCTGGTGTGTAAGACCTGTGATCACTAAACACATTGAATTTTGACCATCCACTGAGATGTCTGTCCATGGTTTATTGTATGACCAAGAAGTGGACCTGTACGTGGACCTGTACAATTGACCAGTCACATTTATTTATTATGCAGTTTATTTTTATATTAATCAGTTACTCAATCACGGCAGGGTCCTCCACTTACCCACGTGGGCCCCCTGCCTCCTCTCCTCCCCCCATCTGATGATTAGCAGAGTGGCAGCAGGCTGTCTACACTCATTGAGAGCGGGCTCCTGAATCCTACTGTGGTTGGCGGTTGCTGTGAAAAAATATAAATATATACTACATATATAATATATACAGTATATATTTCCTTAATAATTATTATATAAATGCATTTTTTGTTTAAAAAAAATTGTTGCTGCCTCTTGGGCCCCCCACAAGCCTGGGCCCAGGGGCTTCAGCCCCGGTAAGCCCCTGCATTAATCTGGCCCTGCCCCTAACAGCAAACCTTTTTGTTCTAGTCACAAACTACTCGACTAATCATCAATTACCTTTATTAGTTGAATCCGGTGTGCTTGTGCAGGTTTAGAATCACAACATGTCATGTTGAGGGGTACTCGAGGACTAGAGTTGGTAAACACTGGTTTATAACAAGTATACTTTGTTGGTGTGTCCAAACGAATGCAGTGACTATTGGAGTTGATGGGACTCATAATAAATGTTCCTTACGGCATGACCACTGTCAAATGTTGGGACTCCAGGCAGGTGAGTACAGTATTTTAACCTGCGCTATTCGCAGAAACATGTACACACCTGTGGAGGCTGTTGTGGGGAGGTCGGCTCACAATAATGGCTGGAACGGATCGAAAGGAATGGTATCAAACACATGGAACCATGTGTTTGATGTATTTGATACCATTCCACTGATTCCATTCCTGACATTACCATGAGCCCGTTCTCCCCAATTAAGGTGCCACCAACCTCCTGTGATGCACACATGCTGTGTTATTTCTGTGTATGTACAGTATCAGTCAAGAGTTTGGACACACCTACTCATTCCAGGGGTTTTCTTTATTTTTACTATTTTCTTACAACCTCATGCTAATGACATTAGCCTACGTTAGCTCAACCGTCCTGAGGACGGGACACCGATCCTATATAATTTATTTCCTTCTTAATCTGCGTTTGAGCCTATCAGTTGTCTTGTGACAAGGTAGAGCAGCTCAAATAAGCAAAGAGAAACGACAGTCCATCATTACTTTAAGACATGAAGGTCAGTCAATCCAGAAAATGTCAAGAACTTTGAAGTGCAGTCACAAAAAACATCAAGCGCTATGATGAACCTGGCTCTCATGAGGACCACCACAGGAAAGGATGAGTTCTGAGGGTTAACTGAACCTCAGATTGCAGCCCAAATAAATGCTTCACAGAGTTCAAGTAACAGACACATCTCAACATCAACTGTTCATAGGAGACTGTGTGAATCAGCCCTTCATGGTAGAATTGTGTTAGAGCGTTAGGCCAGTAACCGAAAGGTTGCTGGATCGAATCCTCGAGCTGACAAGGTAAAAATCAGTCGTTCTGTCCCTGAGCAAGGCAGTTAACCCACTGTTCCCCATGCACGAAAGACGTGGATGTCGATTATGGCAGCCCCCCGCACCTCTCTGATTCAGAGGGGTTGGGGTTAAATGCGCGAAAACACATTTCAGTTGAATGCATTCAGTTGTGCAACTGACTAGCTATCCCCCTTTCCCTAAAGGACACCAATAATAAGAAGAGACTTGCTTGGGCCAAGAAACATGAGCAGTAGAAATCTTTCCTTTGGTCTGATGAGTCCAAATTTCAGATTTTTTGTTCCAACCGGCGTGTCTTTGTGAGACTCAGAGTAGGTGAAAGGATGGTCTCCGAATGTGTGGCTCCTACCGTGAAGCATGGAGGAGGAGGTGTGATGGTGTGGGGGTGCTTTGCTAGTGACGCTGTCCTCAACCCAATTGAGATGGTTTGGGATGAGTTGGACCGCAGAGTGAAGGAAAAGCAGCCATAACACATATGGAATCATTTAGTAACCAAAAAGGTGTCAATCAAATCAACATATATTTTATATTTGAGATTCTTTAAAGTAGCCACCCTTTGCCCCGATGACAGCTTTGCACACTCTTGGCATTCTCTCAACCAGCTTCACCTGGAATGCTTTTCCAACATTCTTGAAGGAGTTCCCACATATGCTGTCTTCAAATATATATTTTTAAATAACACTGTTATTCTACAATGTAGAAAATAGTAAAAAAATAAAGGAAAAACCCTTGAATGAGTATATGTGTCCAAACTTTTGACTGGTACTGTATGTGTGTGTGTGTGTGTGACAATTGACACACCATCACATGGGATAGCTGGTATGTTAGAGTTCACGTGCAGGTGAGATATTGGTATGTGCTGCAGGTCTGTAGTGAGTGGGTTCTGGCTGATTGGCCATCCTTCAGGAATGACTTTTGTAATGTCGCCCCTCAGGAAGTTGAGTATGTGAAATTTGTAGCTGTGTAATTCAAGGAATAGGGTGATTTCTGACTTACAAAACATGGATTTGTTAGCATTGGTATGCATTTATAGTCTGTTAATTGCCAAATGCACTGTGTAGTCTTTTAATCAGGAAGTCTATTGTGTGTCACATATACTTGGGCTGAATAACCTGGACTCCATTTCCCATCATCCTGTGCAGGCAACAGACTTCCTGCTCCAGGTATTGGCTGCAGCGGTCGTCTCCTGGGGGCGACCACACCATGCCCCTCCTCCTGGGCATCAGGGCCCAGTGGTTTCCATGGCAACAGGGGTCGAAGCCACCTCGGTCTACTTCACGCCATGTGCGTTAACGCCGCGTTGGTCGAGCAGTCGGTCTCACTATGCCTGCTGGGATTGCCCCACAGCCTGAGTTAGCTATTGGCTAAGGAGCCCTGGAGGGAACAGTCACAGAAGGTAGGTAAGTGCTCCAGACTTCACATACTCTCGCAGCCCCAACTACAGACACCTTTGACAGGACTTTAGTGGAATATTAATGAGTAATGAAAATGTTTGCTTTATCATGTGTAATTACAAACGTTTATACTTGCACATTAATGTCATTAAGCCACATTGTAGATGCAAAACTAATTTCTAGGCAAGCAGACAACAAAGTATTTTCTCATCTCATTGACAAAGTAAAAATTGTGTTTCTGTGTTAGTTCATTGACTGGCTCTTCAGCATCACAGAGGGTCCTGAAACTGAACTATCAGAGACCTCCATCAACACAGCCAAAGGTGAGACAAAGCACCACACAAAATAAAAAGTATTGCGACAAAAGGTATCCCACACACTTTTCCCCAAAAAATGAACATTTTATTTTAGTTTACATTGTCCGCACACGTGTAAATACACTGCTCAAAAAAATAAAGGGAACACTTAAACAACACAATGTAACTCCAAGTCAATCACACTTCTGTGAAATCAAACTGTCCACTTAGGAAGCAACACTGATTGACAATAAATGTCACATGCTGTTGTGCAAATGGAATAGACAAAAGGTGGAAATTATAGGCAATTAGCAAGACACCCCCAAAAAAGGAGTGATTCTGCAGGTGGTGACCACAGACCACTTCTCAGGTTCCTATGCTTCCTGGCTGATGTTTTGGTCACTTTTGAATGCTGGCGGTGCTTTCACTCTAGTGGAGTCTACAACCCACACAAGTGGCTCAGGTAGTGCAGCTCATCCAGGATGGCACATCAATGCGAACTGTGGCAAGAAGGTTTGCTGTGTCTGTCAGCGTAGTGTCCAGAGCATGGAGGCGCTACCAGGAGACAGGCCAGTACATCAGGAGACGTGGAGGAGGCCGTAGGAGGGCAACAACCCAGCAGCAGGACCGCTACCTCCGCCTTTGTGCAAGGAGGAGCACTACCAGAGCCCTGCAAAATGACCTCCAGCAGGCCACAAATGTGCACACACACACCTCCTGAAGTTGGAATGTGGTTTTCAGGTACATTTCCTGACTACAATATCTTGGTCAGGTCAGCCTGCTGTACAAACTCACTTCCTGTCTGCTCTCACCCTAGTTTCCTCGGAACACGTAATGCCTGACACATCACCACAAACTGTGATGGGATAAAACAGACACTGGGACTGGTTAAAACAATACCCAATGAAAGCGTACTATTACATTCATCTATTTTCACTCCCGTCTGTGTTTTTAGTCTTCATTCTCTTTAAACGGGCATTCAGTAAGTTGCAAACATGCAACGAGCCCTGAGACTATAGATAACGAATCTGTAATGGGTCTGTCGGTCAGGAACTAAATCTTGTCAGAAAAATAACATTCCAAACAACCTGTAAAACCACTGCTGAATGTTTACAGTCAAAGCATCGGTCTGACACCTTCAGTGTTTACTGAAGCTTCATTCCCATTTAATAGAACCCTCATTCTTCAAAGAAAAAGTAGGAATATTCACATCCCTGCAAGGAATTATTTTCTAAAACCAAGGGGTGTATTTTACTGTAATAGTTGAAATAATCAGTAAGCTGTGGCAATGACATCTTCCTGTAAAATACGAGTAATGTACAGTATGTACCTTCTGTGATGACTGAGACCATGCAGAGGGGGATAGACAGGGTGTATCGAGCCCACAGCATGGCAAAGGAATCAAATCAAACTTTATTTGTCACATGCCCCAAACACAACAAGTATAGACCTTACCGTGAAATGCTTACTTACAAGCCCTAAACCAACAATGCAGTTCAAAAACAGTTAAGAAAATATTTACCAAATAAACTAAAGTAAAAAATAATAAAAAGTAACACAATAAAATAACAATAACGAGGCTATATACAGGGGGTACCAGTACCGAGTCAGTGTGCAGGGGTACAGGTTAGTTGAGGTCATTTATACATGTAGGTGGGGGTGAAGTGACTATGCATAGATAATAAACGGCGATTAGCAGCAGTGTACAAAACAAATGGAGTGGGGGTGTCAATGTAAATAGTCCGGTGGCCATTTGAATGCATGCCTATCTAACACAGGAGTGCATGGTGGGTATCTGCAAATGTCAGACACAACCAAACGTAACCCTTTAAGCACCCCCTAGGGTGGTAGACATTTTTGTTCCAGCCCAGCACTTACACACCTTATTTTACTAATCGAGAGCTAGGTGAATAGTTGAATCAGGTGTTAATGCTGGGCTAGGACAGAAATGTGCAACCCTTACTTTTATACAGTATGTCTTAGTTCCGATGACATAACTTATCTAGAACATTCCACAGGTAAAACTGGTTTCCTCTGGAACTCCTCTTGACTGATTATCACAACGAACAGTAGGACGTTTCTCTCCATAACCTGGACAAGGAAACGTTGACATGAGACTACTTTTGAGTTCTTTGATTTTGGCATGAACTACTACCACAGGAGTCAGTGGGGACATACTGCGCTTTCCGATCTGACATAGAGTATCACTTATCTCCATTTGTTGCTCGCACAATCACATACAGTCACATACAGACCAATCAGACATGAATTGCTCTATCCTAACCTGTCCAATTTGACCAGATTGGTGAACTGAACATCTTCAATTATTGGATGAAGGTTACACTTTGTAGTATTTGAACAGGGCCCGAAATGCAAAGAGACAGAACACAATATTAGGCTTGGGAGAGGCACACACTTGAACAAACCGTGGCAGAAGGCGTCCCTTCTCGATCTCATCAGCGATGTGGAAGAGCTCCAGCATGGACAGCATCTGACATAGACTCATCACAACCTCTACAACATAGAACATGTCAGCTCAACCTGGTCTCAGAGCATTAAATATGATTCTGTATGTAAACCCGAGAAACTCCATTAAGTATGTTATGTTATGTTTCATATGGTATGTATTAATCTGTGGATGTCCATCACCCATTTTGTTTGATATGTTACCAGTTACAATTGAAAGTCTCCATCAAAATCCATCAGTTTAAGATAGAGATATCTGTTTTTTTTGCATTGGATGCGTCTCAATCCACCGCATCCGCTGTGTCGCACTTCTGTTTGGGCTACAAATGAATGGGAAAGGGGAGACTCTCACAAATACGATGGTGTTCTCTGTTTTGCTCTACGACCCGCACAAGTGTCACGGGACTCGCCTGAAGGTAACTGGTTTAAGATGAATGGAGGTAATTTAGTGCCTACCCCAAAAAGGGGGTTAAATATGTGTAAAAAAAAGTATATATAGTACCAGTCAAAAGCTTGGACACACCTGCTCATTCAAGGATTTTTTTTGTTTTGTTACTATTTTCTACATTGTAGAGCTATGAAATCAAACTACGAAATAACACATATGCAATCATGTAGAAACCAAAAAGGTTATATTTTAGATTCTTCAAAGTAGCCACCCTTTGCCTTGATGACAGCTTCGCACACTCTTGGCATTCTCTCAACCAGCTTCATGAGGTAGTCACCTGGAATGCATTTCAATTAACAGGTGTGCCTTGTTAAAAGTTAATTTGTGGAATTTCTTTCCTTCTAATGCATTTGATCCAATCAGTTGTCTTGTGACAAGGTAGGGGTGGTATACAGAAGATAGCCCTATTTGGTAAAAGACCAAGTCCATATTATGGGAAGAACAGCTCAAATATGCAAAGTGAAACGACAATCCATCATTACTTTACTCTAAAGAATGAATACAAACCATACAAAATGTAACATACTGTACTAAATGGAGCGTCTCCGATTAAAATACTAAATTCTCTGAGACCAGGTTGCAATGCTGCATGGATAAACATAGGTCAATGTGTCAATTCAGTGTGTTCAGTCAGTGGTGTTATTGTTGGCTAAATTGGCTAAATTGATGTCAGAAGTGGGAAGACACCATCCGGCCATTGGAAGAGTGAGCAGACCCATGACGGGGCTAGTGAGAAATTGATGTTTGGATGTATGGCGATGCAATAGCTTATGGAACTTGGCACTCCAGTTATGCATCTGTTTTGCTGGTGTGGGCCAGGGGTTTCAGTAGCAGATTTCTGACTGTCTGTGAGATGTGGAGTTAATGCCCTCTAGTGGTTGATTTTGTACATGAGGTATTCAAATACAGGCATTGGGGGTTTTAAACCTTACTCTACAATCTGGTCTTCAACCTTACCCTGTAAACCAGTGGTTCCCAACCTACTAGGACCCCTGGGTGTACTTGGCCTATCCACAGGGGGTACTTGAGAAGACTCATGAGACAGTAGGCTTACTGGTAGAATGCACATGAGGGGGTACTTCAGGGGTAAAATTCAGTTGGTGCTACAGTAACCGAAAAACATTGGCACTGCCGTACACCACCCTGTCTGACTTGATTTGAAGTACTTGAGGTAAAACCATAAACAGTTTTGGTATTTGTTTGGTATTATAAGGATAGCTCATGCAAACATCTCCACAAAGTCAACTTTGGGCTCATAGTGTAGTATGGAATGAATCCATGTGAATAACAGGTTGTGCCTCCCCCACCGTGGGTGTAACAGAAGCCATGCAGTGTGACATACCAAGGGGTCTGACCTATAGCTGCAGCCTGCCACTCTGGCACCTCAGGATCGGGGTGAGAACAGCACCCACAGGGTCCAATCAGGGTGGGGGTTCGGGTTAAGCGTGTGTTAGAGCAGAAACACTGGAGGGAGTTACCCTGGATGCCTTGCATGGCTTAGAGTATTGATGACAGCTCACTATATCTTGCGTTGCATTTTTGAAAGATACATGCACTTTATTACTGCATAAAAGGGGCATCGAGCAATTTTGTATTCTTCAGATCACACTGTCTCATCGACGAGGCTTTAGATTCCCGTCATACAGAAGGTCAAAGTGACACCGGAGAAGTACTCAAGTCCATTCCAAGTTTGTAGTTTTTAGATGCCGGTGTCTGTCTGTCCTTGCTCTACCACAGTGTGGTATGAAGAAACGGCTTGTTGAAGGGGGACGTTAGGACGCTCTCCACACAATTCCAAACAAAATGACTTCATGTCAATATGACTGCCTAATATGTGATTGATTACTGGTTAGGCTATACTTTATCTTACACTTGGCTATCTATTTACCTGATGTTCATTTTGAAAAAGTAGTAAGATAGATATTACATTATAAGTACATAGTCATTACTATTTTATTTGTTTGTGATTCATTAAAATAAGAACTATTTAGTACCATTTGATAGCAGGTATATGCTAAAAACTGTCTTGAAGTCCTCAGACTAAATCAAATCAAATCAAATGTTATTTGTCACATGCGCCGAATACAGCAGGTGTAGACCTTACAGTGAAATGCTTATTTACAAGCCCTTAATCAACAATGCAGTTTTAAGAAAATACCCCCCAAAAAAGTAAGAGATAAGAATAACAAATAATTAAAGAGCAGCAGTAAATAACAATAGAGAGGCTATATACAGGGGTACCGGTACAGAGTCAATGTCAATGTCAATGTACGTGGGCACCGGTGTCGAGGTAATTGAGGTAATATGTACATGTAGGTAGAGTTATTCAAGTGACTATGCATAGATAATAACAGAGAGTAGTGCCTGGTTAGTTGAACATCTGTAAAACATCTGTTGCAGACTATCCAAATAAAGTGTCACCAAAAGTACAATAAAACATTGGAGCGTTACTCAACATCTGGATTTCAATCCAGACCCATAATATATAACGTATGTGTGCTTTGTCTATGAATTGAGATGAATGAGAAGGCCCATCTAGGAAGGCACTACTCACTACTCCATTCCATGCAGTGGTATGGCAACTGCTCGGCCTCCGACCGTATAATGGTATTTTAGTAACTGTCAGTTTAGTTCATGATCTTACAGACAGTCTAAGGTCACCCAATCATCATATTCTTAGTAGAAAACAACCCTCCTCAAAACGGATTGGTAGATGGACCAGGGTCTCATTACGACCACAGGCTCCAGCCCTTAATATAGTTCTCTGTAGACAACCACAGGAGCCTGGTTGCTAACGGACAGCCCTTCAGAGAGCAACAGACCTGGTGCCTCAAGGAGGCCTGGAAAAATACAACCCAATGAGGTCTGTGTTGTCAGGGCAGGCGACTAAAGAGAGGCCCAGTGTCCGCTCAGATCTCCCAGCCAACCAAACCGCTTCCAATGTTTTCCATTGCCTCCCAACTTAATCCTAGACTTAGAGGTATGTGGACTTTGTGAGATGGGATCGATCCATGGTAATTCAGGAAATTCATTGAAATTCCAATTCAAGAATGGAGAAGTCCCATGTCGAAAATGCTGATTGAAGTAACTATCAATCACCATTAAAGTCCAAAGGTTATTCTTACCACCAGGGTCCAGTAGCAGGTTCCATACCCCCATGCCAAGGGCCATATCAGATTACCTTTACACCTAGTATCTACCCTTTCTTTGGGAATCCCCTGTCCAGCTCCAGCCCTAACCCCATTGGCTGACTGGCTGATAAATACATAGTGACAGATGGTGAAGCGGTCAGACTCCCACTGCCCCATTCACCAGGCCACCTCTGGAGCCTTGCAGGCTGTCATGCTCCCACTGCCCCGTTCACCAGGCCTCCTCTGGAGCCTTGCAGGCTGTCAGGCTCCCACTGCCTCATTCACCAGGCCTCCTCTGGAGCCTTGCAGGCTGTCAGGCTCCCACTGCCCTGTTGTGATGCTACAGATACAGGATGAGGAGGCCATCCGTCAACTACCCAACACCTCCACGTTGGTGGAACACTCCTGTTCCTGTTACGTTCTCTCCTGTGTGCGTGAAGTGTGACGCCACAGCCACTGCTAACATGGCGTAGTAGAAGAGGTCCAGGATCCATGTGTGAGGTTGTTACCTTTGTCGTAGAGCCTTTTATATTTTAGCATACGGTTGTTTACGCTCTCTTTTTTATCTGTCTCTCTCTAGCTCTCATTACATACGAAAATGCCACGGGCATATCACAAATCATCCAGCCATTGGGTAACATCTGCTATCATGTGCCTTTTTAGATCACCCATAATATATAATGTATGTGTGCTTTGTCTATGAATTGAGATGAATGAGAAGGCCCATCTAGGAAGCCTTTATTATCTACTAAGAAGATCTCTTGCCTTGCCTCCAGATAGCTGCTAGATTTTACTGGGCATTTCACAAGACATCTTAGCTCTTGTACTGACCAATAGCAGAGTATAACCAGAGTATAGGCCCTAAAAATTGTCAAAGACTCCAGCCATCCTAGTCATAGACTGTTCTCTCTGCTACTGCACGGCAAGCGGTACCAGAGCGCCAAGTCTAGATCCAAGAGGCTTCTAAGCAGCTTCTAACCCCAAGCCATAAGACTCCTGAACACCTAATTAAATGGCTACCCAGACTATTTGCATTGCCCCCCTCCCCCTCTTTTAAATCGCTGTTACTCTCTGTTGTTATCATCTATGCATTGTCACTTTAATAACTCTACCCACATGTACATATTACCTCAACTAACCAGTGCACCCGCACATTGACTCTGTACCGTTACCCCCTGTATATAATCTCGCTACTGTTATTTTACTGCTGCTCTTTAATTACTTTACTTTAATTTCTTATTCTTATCCGTATATATATATATATATTTTTTTTTTATATTATTATTATTATTTTTTATTTTTATTTTTTTATGTATGTAACTGCATTGTTGGTTAGGGTCTCGTAAGTAAGCATGTGACTAATAAAATTGGATTTGATTTGATGTGCTTTAACTAAATCCATTGGGGTGAATTCAGTACTGTGCTGAATACCTTGAGGAAGTAGGTAATTGCTGTAATAATCACCTTGGAAATGTCTATAGTGACGTTGTACACAGTGAATACGCATTGTACAGTGAATATACAGTGTTTGCATGTGGTGGACATACACGTTATGGGTTTTGTGTAAGAAAAATTGCAAAGTAATAGATCATACCAAATCACTGATCCAGTCTGCAGTGTGTGCATTGGTAAGGGATTGGGCATGTGCAGCCAGGTCACCCGTGATACAAGTCAATATTAGACGTCCATCCATGTCTGAGGACGTTGGGAGATGACGTGGAAACCGGCCACTAGGGCAACAGTGAGCTCTGTTACCTTCAAGTAGGTTTTGGTAAGCATCTGCCTCTGATTCCAAAGGTCGCAAGTTCAAATCTAGCGATTAAAAGTTGTTTTTTAGATTTTTGTTTTAAGCCTATCCCAAACCTTAACCCTTACCTTAGTCATTCGGAGTAAATGCCTAACCTTAAGATTTCTGAGTTAATGCCTAAACTTAACCCTAACCTTAAAAATTCTGAGTTCATGCCTTCACTTAACCTTAAACACTTTGAAATTTGACGTCTGCAACAGCTTTGAAATTTGACATTTGAGAAACATGGATGAACGTCTAATTCTGACGTGAGACTGTGAGAGCTAGTTGGTGTGTGAGTGTGTGTATTCTTGTTAACCACCCGCAGAGGACTTGGAACCATTTACGATTAATGGCCGACATGATTTAACACCTGCTGTTTTGATACGGGCACCAAAAGTAACTGTATCTACTCCTCAAGACTTGCACAGACCAGACCAACTGTCTAAAATAGCCCTCTAAATGTACCCTGTTTCAGTGGGAGAAGGAAGGTTTAGCCTTGGTCACAGCATGGAATGGTGTTTTTAAATGCAAGGGGTCCTCATAGATACACAGTGAGGTCTTGGTACTAGACAAACAGGCAAACAAGTGACAGATATACAGAATGACAGATAGGCAGACAGACAGAAATATACAGACGGATGAAACCATTTGGATTATGCAATGGGGGCCCGGAGTTATTCGGATGCAAGTGGCCCTGACATAACTGAGGCTCAGCCCACTTTTGTTCTCTTCCCTGGGGGTCGGGTACCTCTCTGGTTACCTAGGCTGCGCTTAGACAGGCAGCCCAATTCTGATGATTTTCCATTAATTGGTCTTTTGACCAATCACATCAGATTTTTTTCACGACTGATCTGATTGGTCAAAAGACCAACTAGTGAAAAAAACATCAGAATTGGGCTGTCTGTGTCCACACAACCATAGATACCTTTTCTACATGACACATGACACTGTTGGCAGGCTGTGGAGCCATTGCAATTTTACAACATGGGCCTCCTTGTTGGATGCCTATCCTGACTCCTCAATGGTAAATTTGCTCCTTCTTCCCTTAAGGTTATCACTGGTCAAACAGAATTGGAAAAAGAAGTGCATGTTTGCATTAAATCTATTATCCGGTTATGGGATGTAACAAAAGATGGCTTGTAACAGAACGTGAGTCATGGCGAGTCAGATCAGTGAGATTTGTGTCGTGCTGAGTACAGGATCTTAATTTGAGCCAGTTTGCTACAGCAGAAAAGTAATCCTGCAGCAACAATAAATGTGAATTATTATGTGGATTATAATGGACATTTTTTGTAGGGGTTGATACATTTTATGTAAGGACAAATCAAGTCTGAAATTTGAAAGTGGGAAATTACAAACTTTAGAAGCCTTTTTAAACCTTCGACACACTACAAATTTGCATTTCTTGCTGTGGAAGGAAATTCTCATCAACAAAATACTGATCAAATTAAGATCCTACATCTGCAGGGCGGCGGGCTGGTCGTGATATGACCAGTGCTGTAAGTCTTGGCAGGGGTGTGTCTCTCCAGTATGAGTCTTGGCAGGGGATGTGCCTCTCCGGTATGAGTCTGCAGATGTTGAATCTCAGAATGGAGTGTTGATAATGTCTGGTCGTCAACACTGTCTGTCACAGGGTGCACACACACACACACACACACACACACACACACACACACACACCACAACACAGCCATTCACACGACACAAGGGCACTATTCAATCTAAACCGGTCTCCGGGTCAAAAAGTGAAAAATGGTGCTCTTCCACATCAGGATACAGTACACAATACAGTATATCACTTTCTACCATGTGGTAACATGTGATCAAACTATTTATGAAGCAGACCTACACACTACACACAGTGCTCCAGGGTGAAGTTTCCCCTAGGTACAGATCTAGGATCAGCTTCCCCTCCTCCAATCCTAACCTTAAACACATGGGGGAAATGCAAAACTGATCCAAGATCAGCTTCTAGTGGCGACTTCACCCTACTCCCCATCATGCACTTTTATGAGACACTGATAACAGATCATCAGATTGATATGAACAAGAGAAACACATCAGTGTTTAGCGAGGCCAGGTGATACCATGGCCTGTTTGCACAATTAGGAGCCCTGTGCCTATTTGCCCTGTGAGCAGCTGCTCACTAACAGCCCATAGCTCATACCTAGAGCCCTATAGAGCCATTACCAAACACATGAATCACCTTGAGAAATTGCATTTAGCGATATTGGTGTATAATCGATAACACTTGACTTAATCCTAAAGGACACTGTCATAATACTGTCAAGTCATAAACTCAGGGTGACTTACATATATGACTGTCATACATAAATAACTGCTTGTATCACTTACGTATATTTCTGTGTATGTGCACCAGCTCTCATGACTGTTGATGTCCACATGTCATTATTATGAGTATTAAGATAAAGTCTTTATCATCAATACATTTGCTACTATCTTTAATTTCCCTAGCTGAAAGAAAAGTTATTCTTGGCACCTTTTAAAAGTTTTATTTATGACTTGGTCAACATGACATAAAGTTTCGAGCAGGAAATATTTGCACCAAACAAGTGTCAATCAAATGTAGTCTAATTCTGAAATAGAAAGTAACCCTACAATAAAAAAATTCAGCATGTGATGCATAGTGTCACGCCCTTACCTTAGAGAGCCTTTTTATGTCTCTATTTGGTTTGGTCAGGGTGTGATTTGGGGTGGGCATTCTATGTTTTTGTTTTCTATGATTTTGTATTTCTATGTTTTGGCAGGGTATGGTTCTAAATCAGGGACAGCTGTCTATCGTTGTCTCTGATTGGGAACCATACTTAGGTGGCCCTTTTCTCTCCTTTCTTTGTGGGAAGTTAACTTTGTTTCTGGCTCATAGCCCTTAAGCTTCACAGGTTGTTTTGTATTGTTTTTGTCGGCGTCATCCTAAATAAAAGGAATATGTATGCTCACCACGCTGCGCTTTGGTCTACTTCTTACGACGGCCGTGACATATAGGGAATTCTCTTCGATTCAGAGTGAGATACGGTATGCATAACAGTTAATATTGCGAGCTTATTTGCATGTGATTTGACGGAGGCGGTCCTAAGGAGCTGTCTACTACCATGGTTGTGCTAAAACAATTCTGAAAAGATGACTTTGAAGCAGAACACAGCAAAAATAGTTGTGTTATTATGAAAATCAGTACCTTAAAATTCTATCTAACCCTAATTTGATGCATTATGAGTCATACTCCATATCAAGAGACATTTGTGTCTATGTATAACTTTACAAAATACGTTTAGAAATGTGCTTTAATGAAAAATAAGATTGAGTGTTACATTTCATGATTTAATACATTGCCTGGAATGACTGTCATTAGCCTACGCAATGCGATTATTTATCATCACAAATCACTAGGCCTATTCATTGACACTGGAAGTAGAGAATAAATAAATTGAGTAGGTTATTGAGATGCAACCGTGCGTAATCACCATCGCCTGTGTGTACTGCAAAATATTACTGTCTTATTGTGGCATGTGCCTACAAGCAACGCTCACAACATGACTATCCTATTCCCAGTGACACGCATCTCAATTATCATGTGGCTTAAACCACTGTGCGTGAAAGTGTGCTAATACACAGACACTTTTACAAGCATTTACATTAAGCTCAAAATAACTCCCATCACTTGTGGACGAGGCAGCTGATGATTTGTTTGCTGGGTGGAATGTATGTGGAGACAGCCTCCCTTGTCTGTCGTGTGAAACAACACGCCGCACATAACAACCGACGTTTAAAATAGCCTTTTTATAATTTCGTCACCATTTTTTATGTTTGTGTTCTAGCATGTATTTTAAGAAGGGCAGCAACGGGTCCGTCTCCACACAGAATACCACCTCTGTTCAACTCCCGTTCAGGCTTGGAGTTGGAGCAAATTATAGTAGTAGCAGTTATAGTAGTAGTTACCATTATAGTAGGCCTAGCTTAATGCGTTAATTTTGTTCACGCCTGTGAAAGCGCACACCGGTTCGTAAATAGCTCGTCATTTTTAGATGCTTTGCTTACAATGGCTATTAGTTAGAATATCTGGAGTACCGGCGTGTCCAATGGCCTCCGAAGTGACAGTCCCGAGCGCAGCTGTCGGCCAGAGGCTGGCGCACAGCAATGCCTCCACTAGGAGCCTGTGGTTGGTTCTCTGGACATCAGGGAGTGACATAGGAAATCCTGGGGACTTCTATCTCTATTGTTTATTTTCTATCCCATTCTATCCCATAAAATTGCCAGCATACAAGGTGTGCGTAATGCAATGGAAACAATGGACGCGTCCGAGAAGAATCTAACTCACCCAAAGGACACCGACGTGTTAGAAACGCGCATACCCGATAGCAAGGATACCACTGGGACGCAAGATGAATCGAAGTACGTTGAACTGAACGATTTACTTGATTTGGATACAGACGGCACGAAAACTGTCAACGTTTCTGTCACCAGTGAAGGAAGCCAAATGGCGATTGACGCGGGCAACTGGGAGTCGAGCGCAGAAGAAGAAACTCCTGGATACGGAGACATGGCGAGTAAGATGACTGATCATATCAACAGTGACACATTTAAGGAGGTTATTGTCGCAAAGGAGTGTGCCAAGGGCTATCTATCCGGGTTTCTTGGAACTGCCTGCTGCTCCAAGGTTCCTATTCTGAATGAAAACATTATGGCCAGCACCGAATCACAACAAGACGTTGGTAATGGAGCGAACACCCGAGATTTTACCCCAAAAGAGGACGCAGAAAATACACCTGTTGATGAACAAAATGACAATGAAGATTTACAATACACTGACATGTTAAGCGAGCAAAGTGAATCGGACGATGACGTAAGCTTGGTGCTGTCCGGTGATTGTGATGATTGCGCGCCTTGCAGTGGGAAGGATGAGTCTCATTACATAACCACGCACGAGATCCAGCTCTCCGAGCTTTCAGATCACGATGTCGACTATGATATCGAGCAGGGGTGGGATGATAACCAGGTCTACTCTTTTGTCGATTATGCTGCTTTTGACGGTGATGGAACGACGGCAGGGAGAGAGGAGAGGGTGAAAAACAATCAGGACCTGGCTAATAGAGGAGCAGCAGTCAGCACTAAGATGGAAAGTGATCTCGGTGACGGGGACAAGTGCGCCATCTCAGAGAAAGGTCTGTCAAAGAACCAAAAGAATGTTGCAGGGCAGATCCAGCTGTCAATCAAAACGACTTCCCGAGTTATAAATAAGCCTAGCAACGTCCAAGAAAGTCCAAATAATCTTTATCGTGCCAAGCACGCCGCAGACATGAGTCGCTATGTTTTTAGAGGAGCTGGGGATGCAAATACGGAGAAATTCTGTGACAGTGCTAAGTGTTTTATTGCCTCCCCCGGACGCTTGCACTTTGGTGGCAAATTAAAAGGGAAAGATGTTAACGACTATTCCAGCGGAGCATCCAGCGCCTTCAGTGATCTTGACGACGCCGATAAGGAAGTGCGCAACTTGACTGCCAGAGCGTTCAAGAGTTTAGCATACCCTTATTTCGATGCCATCAATTTCAGCACCTCCAGCGAGTCCTCCGCCTCCGAGCTGGGGGTGAAAAGGTGGTCAACTTTTGTTGACCTTAAATATGGCAACATGAACATGTATCAGAGACGGGGACCGAATAAAGGGTCTAATAAAAGTTCTACGTCATCCTCTGAAATTGCTAAGAATAAAGACAATAAAGGATATAAGGGTTTGGTATTGGCTAATACTAAACCGCACCCGAACAAGCTCTTTGCTTTGAATGGTGCCCTTTCTGGTCACTATAACCCATCTTCCGCAGCAAGGAAATGTGAGTTTACGGGGGAATTTGGGCAGGGGCACAGTGGGATTATTACGCTCACAGAAACATTAAATGTTTGTTGTAATGTCACATCCGGGATGTCTGGGAGTGAAAGGCGCTCAAAATGTGCAAAAAACGCAACAGGATCACGTTCCACAGATGACGTTACCAACACATTGCCAAGCGGCCAGGGGAGTGAGAACAGGAAGCAACCATGTAATGTAGGGGAAGCCATGGAAGACACACACAAGAAAGCAATATTAGCCTCGAGCCTTCTTAAAAATGTAATTTCTAAGAAAATGCAGTTTGAGCAGGAGCGTAAAATGGAGAGGGGGGAGATAAGCAAGCCCTATCACGCGCCATCTCCCTTTCTCAAACAAGAGCCCGAAATTACGCACAGGGAGAGGACTACACCAAAGGAGTCTAAGGATTTTCAAAGGCAGAACTCGAAATACTCAGAGGCGAGCTCTGACCTAGCTATTGTTTGTGTGGATGAATTAGGAGATTTAGTGGACACCAGCTCATGCGATGCCAAAGACGACTGTCGGAGACAAGACAGTTTAATTATTGCATCAGAAACTAATTTTGAGTCGACAAATGAAGTAGGAATCGATACTAAAATAGGAGCATTCGAAGCGTCCAAAAGCACGCTGCTACGAAGTCAAAATAGCGCATTCAGATCCTGGAGGGACGGTGAGCTAGAGCTTCAAAGGGAACATAAAAACGATAAAACTCCAGAGGAGAAACCGTCTTCGTCCACCGACAACCAGGGGGAAACGGACTTGTACACCGATCCAGGCAACAGTAAGCTTACCAAAATGACACATTTGCTTGTGCCAAATATCCAACTGCTACTATCCAATGAGATAGAAGTTTCAAAACCCCTGCCGACTATGAATTATTTAACCCGCGCGCCCGCGGATCAAGGAGAGGAAGGTGTGAAGTTGCGCACCAACAACACCCTATACGTCGCCGATCCTAGAAGAATTGTAACATCTAAATCTCCGGAAATTAAAATCAGTTTACGGAGTGTAAAAGAAAACAAAGGCGACCCGTTCAACGTTGCAAAGCTGGTGCCTCCCAACATAGGCTGTAACTCAGTGAAACTGATAAAGCCAGGAGACGAGTCCAAGTGCCAAGCGCTCGCTAAGGCATTGAAGGGCGAGTCCTCCGAAAAAGTGCCACACTTCACGGTCAGAGACATACGAGACCACAGGGCCGAGCTGCAAACACATATACACAAAGTCAGAGATGTGCGTAAATTGGTTAAAAGTTCTTATCACTTTGTGTCTTTGGATAATAACGCTACCGCCGGCGACTTTCACTCAGATCAGAAACTTTCCAAAAAGGGATCTTATAGAAACTCTTCGTCGCTTTCCCCCATCAAAATAAAGTATCAGTCTGTGAATACCAATAGCAATGTGAATGGGAAGCAATCTGTAAATCAAACAGAGAATTCTAAATTTCAGCTCAACGAGGATTCATTTGAAGTTTTCAGGTCATCACCCCACCAAGCGGCGGCCAAAAGCGGCATCCGACGACCGTCAGGGAGAGTGCCATTAGGCAATACAAAACAACTGAAAGGTGATTCGTCCGAAGGCCCCATTGGACTTCTAATTGAAACCAGCACAGCTTCTATAAGACAGGAGAAAACACCGGACATCATTGACAAGACAAAACCTGAGTCTAAATTGTCCAACCTGGCTGCCTTCGAGAAATTACAGGATGCAGTCAAAACCATGGAGCAGTTGTATGTTTTTGATAGAAATGAGTGGAAGAGGAAATCCGAGCCACCCTCTATATTATCAGACAATCATGCGCTCTCTCTCATATCCAGCAAGGAGGATGGGTCAGAGAAGGACGGAGTGAATGTGGCCAATGCCATGGTGGCCATGCCAACATTTAACATGGACAAGCTCATCTGGAGAGACTCGTACCCAAACTCTGACAAAATCCCACCTGCGATGACCACCTCGCCCAGCTGCAAAACGACACCACCCAAGCGAAAGGAGAAAGAGCCCCCGGAGACGTTTTACATTCCCATCAGCCGGGATGTGCCCAAATCCCTGGCTCAGCCAGGTGGAACACCAGCGGGTACCAAGACTGTGTTTAATGTCAGCTCCAAGGCTTCAGGAAACCCCACCACGAGTAACAATATCAAGGCACCATCACAGCTACACCATTTATCACAATCACCTTACTGCAAAGGCTTCAGCCCAGTGTCTAATAAACTTCCAGCAGCTGAGGAACGTGGAGGAGAGAGAGAGAGAGAGAGAGAGGGGGCAAGGGAGAGGGCGAGAGAGAGGGAAAGGGCCAACAGTATGGAGGCAGACAGGCCAGTCCAGTTCAGCAGTGCCTCTGCCGAGCACGAAAACTGCCTCACTATCCCCGTCAAGTCTCACGACACCATCGCCAAGCAAGCCGCCGTGTCTGCCGGCGGTGGCTATGAGAATACAGCCATTTATACCTTCGCCACCACGGGCGCCAAGATCCAGACCCAGACGGCCAGCCCACCTGGTCATGGTGGCGCCCGGAAGCAGGAAGAGACCCGACAGTCCCCACAGAAACGCTCCACCATCGTCATGGATACGAGAGCCCAGGACACGTTAACCGCCACGATCTACCACATGCCCATGGGTCAAAGCATGGCGTCTGCCCAACTTCAGATGTACTGCTTCTCCCCGACCATGGCCCCACAAGCCGTGCCCCACACTCAGAGAAAGATGCTCTTTGACCCCAGCACAGGGAACTACTACCTGGTGGACACCCCTGTCCAGCCGGCCACCTGCCGCCTCTTCGACCCCGAGACGGGACAGTACGTGGAAGTGCCCATCTCCCAGCAGCCCATGCCCCCCGTGCCCATGTCCATGCCCCAAATGCCGCCCGTGCCCATTTCCATGCCCATCTCGCCCTTAGCCCTGAGCCCCAGATCCTACGGCCCCACCTACACGATCTACCCAGGTTTCATGCCCGCCATTCCCGGCATGCCCCCCCTGATCCCCACAAGGATGCGGTCGCAGCTCTCCATGCCGTCGGAGCAGGAAGACTCCGGAGACAAAGGCGGTTCCTCCCAGCCAGACTACATGGAGAGTCCCTACTACATGGCCATGGGGTCTGGAAAGTCTCCCCAGGCTGGAGGCTCCAGTATGGGCCAGGTCCAGCAGCAGGGACGGCCAGGGGTCCAGGGGTTCTCCAATGGGAAGCAGCCGGTGATCAGCATCACCTCCCAGCAGGGGTCCTGCATCATCGCCCCGCCTTCCTTCGATGGGACCACCATGGGCTTTGTGGTGGAGCATAGGTAAACGGCAGAACGTGTCACATGATACATAAGTGATTTTATTTGAGTAGGCTATCGTAAACTGTACCATGTTGTGCATGTGATTTTTAGGTTTTATTTGCTTCCCACAAAACTATTGATAGACCATAAAGGGAATAGATGTCATTGAACTGTTAAGCCAATAGTGTAGGCATGCCCCAGATAGATATGGAAGTGAACGTCAGTAGCATAATTGATAGCATAATTGATAGCATAATTTACATATACATATACAGTATGACAGTATAATTGACCATATATAACTTTCACACCACTGTATGTGTCCCTACACTATTGTGTAGTGAATCCATATTGTTATTGGATATTGTCCCAGGTTACTTTTTGTGTCAGGTCTCAGGCTATTTTAAGAGAGGGTTGACGGGTGTTCGGAGTTGAGGAACACTGTTTTCCCACATCTCCTAGTATACAGTACTAGCTATTTACAGAAATAAAATGAAGGATGATATAAATTAATGAAGACCTGAGTTGGGCCAGGGTGGCATTGGTTGATGTTTGTTTGGGAAGGGGTACGAGGTATGGCAAGGCCAGTATAGCAAGGGGGGGTGGGGGAGGGAATGAAAGGTTGGGGCAATGCAAGGCATTTATTGTGCTGATACAGGGGAGGCCAGCTGCTGCTGGAAATCAAGTCCCTTGGCTGTGGCAGTGCCGAGCTGCAACGGGGCCACCTTTTTATAGTATACAGTCACATAGAAGGGAGAGGGTGAGAAGGGAACCAGCACCTCCGGCACTAAGCCATTACATAAACAATTCATGGGGACATACCAGCGGGGAAGCAAGCACAGAAGACAGTTAGATTGGGACTTCCCCTACCCAACTAAAAAGTTATATACCAAGTATATTCACCTTGGTTACGGTTATTGACCCGCACATTGACTCAGTACCGGGACCCCCGTATAAAGCCTTGTTATTGTTATTTCATTGTGTTACTTTTTTAACTTTGGTTTATTTAGTAAATATTTTCTTAACTCAATTTTCTTAAAACTGCATTGTTGGTTGAGGGCTTGTAAGTATGCATTTCACGGTAAGGTCTACACCTGTTGTATTTGGTGCATGTGACAAATACAATTTGATTTGATTGATAAAACAAGGAGTATCAATGTTATTTGCAGAACATGTTTGTGTTGTAATTTCTGTGGTTCATTGTTTTTTTGGGAAGGATATTTCCATGCATACCGCATTCTTTTGTAGCAGTGAATAAGCATGAATGCGACATGTATGGCTTATTGACTGTTTTATGAATTCCTGTAGGTACCCTTAAAGGTGTTACTGTTTTTTTATGTAGGAAACATGACAAATTTACGGTTTGCTAATCCTAATCTCCCATTACATTCTGTTCTGTGTCCCACACAGGAGTGACTTTTGATGTTTCCTGATGTGTTCTGGATCGTCCAGTGCCACTAATCCTATCGTCTGGACTTTATAGTTCATACATCCATCACGGTCATCACAGTCATCATGGTTATTAGTCATCTCAACAGACATAGAATTGTTATTGCCTCACCCTTCTCTGAAGTAGGTTAACATCCCCTTCTTCTTATCGTAACACCTCTGTGTTAAATTTGGGAGCTTGGTTGACATTTTTAATTGTTAAAAAATATCCACTGGTTAAAGGGATAATTCCGGAGTTTGGCAATGAGGCCCTTTATTTACTTCACCAGAATCAGATGAAGTCATAGATACCATTGTTATGTCTCTGTGTCCAGTATGAAGGAAGTTAGAGGTAGTTTCGCGAACTAATGCTAACTAGCGTTAGCACAATGACTGGAAGTCTATGGGTATCATCCTCTAACTTTCTTCATACTGGATACAAATCCCAAGGTATCCCTTTAATAAAAGCATTTTTTTTTACCTAGCGCTGTATATTTTGATTTTGATTTATATGATTTTGTGTACTTTGTGATTTCATAGTGCAATACTCATGCAATGCAGTCTAACCACAATTGTACTGACAAGCATTCATGATAATCAATTTAACCTGGACATTGAATTAATAATAGTAATCATAAAAAAAACATGTATTTTCACGAGAGAAGCATAATTATCAAACCATGCACCATTGGTCATTAAGAAGATTTGCCTTTCAAATCCATTTGTTTGGGATCGTCAGCATTTGTGTGGGATCCCCACCATCTTTATTCTAGCCCAGCATTAACACTTCTGAGTAAACTAATCAAGGGTTGAGTTATTTTAGGTTTTCTGTGGAAAAATTAGCACTCCCTGAGGGGTCCCTAGGAATGGATTGGGCAACATGTTGTAGACATTTTAACATTTTAGTAATTTAGCAGACACTCTTATCCAGAGCGATTTACATTAGTGAGTGCATACATTTTCTTCGTACTGGTCCCCTGTGGAGCCCTGGAGTTGCAAGTGCCATGCTCAACCAACTGAGTCACGCAGGACCATTAGCTTTTTCTCCTTCTCCACAGTTGAGGTCTATGTTCTCTAAATGTATGACTTCCGGGATGGTGTAGGTTGTCCCATTTAGTTATTTAGCAAGTGCATGAGTGCATGAGAGCACACTTGGACAGCACACTTGAACTCAGTCTTCAGAGTGCAAGGTAGGAGAATAGGACAGGGCTTATGTATCTTTTTGTGTCTTTCTTGACCTTGATCGGAACCTGAACTTGGCTCCCTCCCTTCTCTCTGTCACGGTGCCACCTGCTGTTTGCTATCTCGCTGTTGGTGATTTTAGTACAGGATGATCTTATGATATATATTTTTTTAACCTTTAGCCTACAATTTCTGCTGCCCCACGGAAATGTAATTAACAATGCAAAAATCCCCATCAAAATCCGTCTATTTAAGCTAGAGATATCTGTTTTTTGCATGGGCTGCGTCTCAATCCACCACATCCGCCGATATGGCACTTCCGCATCTGCGGTGAAAGGTGGCAGAGCTAGAGCAGTGTTTGTCAGACCATGAGACATCCCGAAAATAGGTCTTCTAACGGAAACATCGGTAGCGTCCAAACAGTTTGGCCTACAAACTAAGATGAGACTCTCACGAACACAATGGTGTTCTCCGTTTTGCTGTGCGGCCCCCACAAGCATCACAGGACTCGTCTGAAGTCGGGACGCCTCTTCTGACAACTTCTGGGTTTAGCATCCAAACAGTTTGGTCTATACACTCTAGGACCCTCACAAGACTCTTCTGACAACTTCTGGGTTTAACATCCAAACAGTTTGGTCTATACACTCTAGGACCCTCACAAGACTCTTCTGAAGGTCCCCAGTACCAGTTAAACAATGAATGGAAATATTTATGGAGATAGTTAATTGCCTAAAATTAGGGGATATTTTACCCCCTTTTTCAATCTTGTCACATCGCTACAACTCCCCAACCCTGTCGGGAGGCGAAGGTTCACCAATGTGTCAGAGGAAACACAGTTCAACTAATGATCAGGGTCAGCCTGCAGGATCCCGGCCTGCCACAAGGAGTCGCTAGAGCGCGATGAGCCAAGTAAAGCCCCCCTGGCCAAACCCTCCCCTAACTCGGATGACACTGGGCCAATTGTGCACCGCCCTATGGGACTCCTGATCACAGCCGGTTGTGATACAGCCCAGGATCGAACCCGGGTCTGTAGTGATGCCTCTAGCACTGCGATGCAGTGCCTTAGACCGCTGCACCACTCAGGAGGCCCGCTATAATTTTTCTATTAAAAATGAATGAGCCATTGTCTTGAATACAAATTGTGCAATATCTGGTTTGGTTTACTATACAGTACTTATACTGAAATGAGTATGTTGTTGTCTGTTTATTCTGAGTATGTTTATTACTGAAATGTCATTAAGTGTTGAGAATTTTGCCCTGTCACATTTAAGTGCTCTTAATATACAGTAGGTAAGAGGTGAATGTTTAGACATTTCATAAGAACACAAGGTATGCAGTGAGGAAAGTATTATCCATTTTTATTGTTTTTATAGTAACAGGGACAGAGCAATCTCACATTTATGAACTGAAGTGTGTTTTGGAAATATTTTCTTTCCAGACCCCTATACAGTATATGCAAGCATATTACTGTTCTATATTGATGTGTATAGCAAACCTGTTATGCTGGTGAATGAGGACCCAAAAGCGACGTAATAGAAACAGAGTCTTTATTCCAGTATCAAACAAACAATGATTCTCCTGGATATATCAAAGGTAAATCCAAAACAGGAAACTGAAATCCTCTCGTCAGTAGAGAGGAACGACTGGAGACGCGACCACAGACTGCAGGTCGCTTCAGGAAGGCACAGGCCGTAGCTGACATAGACACCTGCTCACACGCAGCATCTGAAGAAGGCAAAAACACGACAGGGCGAAACAAGGACACAGGACAGCAAACATCAAACAAGAATCCGACAAGGACAGAAGCGG